>NC_045635.1:66727841-67030871 GCF_009829155.1 Mustela erminea | reverse complement strand
GACAAGAAATAGGTTGTCCAAATTTTAACTTCACTTTACACAAGAGAAGTGATGTAGGGAAATTGATCATCACTGTACAAATATTTGGTTGCTGCTTGATCACCCATGTTAATGACACCCCAAATTTCTGGTTTTCAGAATTATCTAGAGAGCTTAAAAAATACACATATAGAATATTTTAGGCCTGTTATTTCTTGTTAAAAAAAATAACAGTGACACCAACTTGCTAAAATGTGGTAAAGCTCATTTGGTTGAGCAATATATTACCTAAATATCAAAATCATAGTTTTAATAACCAGTTTTTTTTCACCTTTCTGTATCCACAGCTACATAAACTTATTTTTAAAATCAAGACCATTTGGAGGGCACCTAGTTGGCTTAGTCACTAGAGCATCTCTGCTGTCAGAGTCTTGAGTTCAAGACCCATATTGGGCTTTGAACCTACTTAAAAAAAATAAAAATAAATAAACAAAGCCCTTTTTCTATTGAATTAACATTATTACTGAGGAATTTCAAGCTACCATTTTACCTACCATCTCTACAGCTATGTGTACATGAAATGCAAATTAGAATTTTTAAAAATAGCCTTAGAAAAAAAGCATAGTTATAAAAATAAATGTTTTTTTAATCTTTTTTTAAGATTTTACTTATTTATGTTTGACAGAGAGCAAGCTTAAGCAGGGAGAGCAGCAGGCAGGAGGAGAGGGAGAAGCTCGCTCCCTGCTGAGCAGGGAGACAGATGTGGGGCTTGATCCCAGCACTGGGATCATGACCTGAGCTGAAGGCAGACACTTAATGACTGAGCCACCCAGGCCCCCAAAAATAAATTTGTGATACACACACACATATAGACATATAAACATACATGAGCATATAAAATATTATGAAATATATGTCACAATGGAATAAATATAAATGATTGACACAGATCTGGAATTTGTATACACCTCTATCAATGCTCATCTCTATTAACATGGATAATTAAGATCTCAAAGCAATGTTATGCTTCTCTGGCACATCTACTATTTTCACATAATGTACAATATCAATATAATGTAATCACAGATTTCACATATGACATTAAAAGAATTAGACTTATCTTCATGTGTGGGTTATGGCTCAGCAGTTAACTGTCATATTTCATATAGCAGAGTCAAATACTTATATATATATAACAAAAACATTACACAACTTGGAAATTTGAATTGCTGAACCAAAGAGAATGGCTAAATATAAACTTCAGATGACTATCATATAAAAGGTGGGAAAACACTAACAAAACCATTCACATTGTTTACATTTGCCATGGGTAGAGTACAGTTCTTAGTTACTCAAAGTGTGTTTATTGAACGTGAAATATAAAGCTATATTTTCACAGACTAAAAGCTCAAGTTCAAGGCAGAAATTCTTCAATATTGTGTCACACAAACCCAAATAGAAGTACAAAATCTGAAATTTTCTTAATTATTCTTCTCCAAATGTGTAAATCAATAGTATTTTGCAGAGCATATAAGTCTTGTTCTGACTCTCTGACTTCTTCCAAATTATTCATCCTTGAAGCTATCACTTTTCCCATCTAGCTTAACCAACACTAGTGTGCCCATAATGTATCTAGCTATAGTAAACACAGAAAGTAGTTTCCATTATTCAGCTAGTTAAATTCATTGGAATGCAAGGCAAGATGTGTGAGTTGGCAAGACTTCACAAAGAACTGCAAATAGACACTTGTATAATTGTTCTCCCTATCACCACCCTATACAGGCTATAGTCCTTTTGACTATAGGATCAAAAGGAAAATGTAGTCACTCTTTTTGTATTTGTATCAATATTAGAATAATATTTTCAACAAGAATGAAAAAAGGTTTAAGACTTACATTGGGAGGATTACTTTGAGAATGCAATACAGTTGGATTAATATGATGATTCAGTGGATCCTTTAATAAAGATAGTGATTTTCATTTTATCACTGAATAAAATAATGAATCAATCAGGAAAACTGCAGGAAGAAAAAAATGCAACAATGGAGTTCTTTTATAAATGTTATACACAGGTTAATGTGATCACTGGTCAGTGGTCCTACAAATTACATACACATAGACATATACATATACAGAGAGATAAAGAGACATAAAGACTGACAGAAGAAATGATTCTAGCATACATCAGAATTACATAGTTGTTATGTTTTATAAACACATAAATTCCTGGGTCCTGCCTTCAAAGCTTCTCATCAAGGTCAGAGGTAGGGCCTGAATATTTGCATTTCTACCAACTCTGCAGGTGATGTTGATACTGCTGCTCAGGGAGCTACAACTTAAGAATCACTAATGAATAGAAAACTGAGAGGTAAGTGTAAAGGAATAGTAGAGTCCCAATAGCAGTACCTAGTCCCTCATAATTTGGCTATTTCTATTTAATCTAAAGCATTACTTTGAATAATCTAGATAATTCTAATTGAAATAAATGTTCTTGTACATTATAGGCTTTTTTTCACATTTTAACAGTTCAATATTATTTTCTCAACTAAGTATTTAAACAAATAAAAAGTTTATAAACTTTGTATTAGGATTCTAAAAACAAGCCTAATAGTATCACTATCATAAATAATTGTATACAGAAGTGGATTCTTATGCTTTAGAAACTGTCACTACCAATATATATGTATCCTACATATAGATAAACAGATTTTGATTACAATGTATTATATTAGTTCAATGAACTATTTTATATATATATATGTATATATACATATGTATATATATAATTTATCTATGGAAAAAGGTATGGGATATTTTAGCTGGTATACTGCTTTTATTTCTAATAAGGAATACTAATGTCTGTGAGAAATGGTAAGAAAGGACAATGCAGTAATTTACTTAAGCTATGGCTTACTCACAACCAGCTATTATCTCTTTAAAAATACAAATACCCGGGCGCCTGGGTGGCTCAGTGGGTTAAGCCGCTGCCTTCGGCTCAGGTCATGATCTCAGGGTCCTGGGATCGAGTCCCGCATCGGGCTCTCTGCTCAGCAGGGAGCCTGCTTCCTCCTCTCTCTCTCTCTGCCTGCCTCTCTGCCTACTTGTGATCTCTCTGTGTCAAATGAATAAATAAAATCTTTAAAATAAAATAAAATAAAATACAAATACAAATACCCATTTCAGAAAAAAAATAGTGGGTGCCTGGGTGGCTCAGTGGGTTAAGCTGCTGCCTTCAGCTCAGGTCATGATCTCGGGGTCCTGGGATCGAGTCCCACATCGGGCTCTCTGCTCAGCAGGGAGCCTGCTTCCTCCTCTCTCTCTCTCTGCCTGCCTCTCTGCCTACTTGTGATCTCTCTGTGTCAAATGAATAAATAAAATCTTTAAAATAAAATAAAATAAAATACAAATACAAATACCCATTTCAGAAAAAAAATAGTGGGTGCCTGGGTGGCTCAGTGGGTTAAGCTGCTGCCTTCAGCTCAGGTCATGATCTCGGGGTCCTGGGATCGAGTCCCACATCGGGCTCTCTGCTCAGCCTGCTTCCCTCTCTCTCTCTCTCTGCCTGCCTCTCTATCTACTTGTGATCTCTCTCTGTCAAATAAATAAATAAATAATCTTAAAAAAAATAGTATTTCAGGAAGAAAATATTATGGTTGCCAAATAATATTACTTTGATATTTCCATGTTATATTCAATAACACAGTAGAATACCCTGGATGACATTAATAATATAATACACTAAATAGAAAATAAAAAAACAAATGTGTTAATTATCTCTTAGAAAAGTCTTGCACTGTTTTCACCCTGACAAAAGTAAAGAGTGAAGTAATATATTAACCTAAGAGAAAACTCCTACTGATATTTGACTCATTCAAATCTGAAAGAACAGTTAAGAAAATATTGATAGGATACCTATGGACCCGTAAGTCAGGCCAGGATCAGAAAAAAAATCCTTACCCCACCATGATTACTGCTTGTATCTGGCTCAGTGATGAAAAATGTAAAACATGTACTATTTTGTCATTTTGCACTCAAAAATAAAGTTGTAATGTCAATCAAATGGTTGGTTAATCATACCATATTTTTTAAATTTAATATTTGCTGGGGAGTGAAGTGGTACTTGTAAAAGGAATAAAAGTATTACAATAGCTATGTAAGGATAAAGAAGATAAACTTTTTTTTTAAAGATTTTATTATTTATTTATTTGACAGAGAGAGATCACAAGTAGGCAGAGAGGCAGGCAGAGAGAGAGGAAGGGAAGCAGGCTCCCTGCTGAGCATAGAGCCCGATGTGGGACTCGATCCCAGGACCCTGAGATCATGACCTGACCTGAAGGCAGCGGTTTAACCCACTGAGCCACCTAGGTGCCCCGGAGATAAACTTTTTAATTAAATTATCTTAATAGGTTTAATTTTTTTCTTGTATCCTCAATACTGGAGACAATTTTTTTCTTGCTTCTTTATTGTGCAAACCCAAAGCACAGGGATAGCATCAGAGATAACAAAGCAGTGGAAGGCAAAACAAGTGAAGTTTAAAAAATATATATAAAGTAAAATGGAAGTTAAAAACTCAAAAGAATCAGTTTTTCTTTTCAATTCAACTCATTAGTTCTTTGTTCCACTAAAAGCAGAATAGGTTTTGCCTAAAAGGAAATGTAGAAATAAGCCTGTGTTGGGGCATCTACATGGCTAGGCTGGTTAAGCATTTGCCTTCGGCTCAGGTCATTATCTCGGGGTCCTGGATTGAACCCCAGGTCAGGCTCCCAGCTCAACAGGGAGCCTGCTTCTCCCTCTCCCTCTGCCATTTCCCTGTTAGTGTTCTCTATCTCAAATGAATAAATAAAATCTTAAAAAATAAGTCTGTGTTTAGAGTGTAATTGTAGATGCAAAATACTTTAAAGTAAATTTGGTCTCTTTTTATTTATTTTTATTTTAACTCCAGTATAATTAACATAAAGTGTTATATTAGTTTCAGGTGTAAAATACAGTGATTAAGGAATTCCATACATCACCCAGTGTTCATCACAAGCACTCAATCCCCATCACTCATTTCACCTATCCCCCGACCAACCTTCCCTCTGGTAACCATCAATTTGTTCTCAATAGTTAAAAGTCTGTTTCTTAGCTTGTCTCTTTTTCCCTTTGTTCATTTGTTTTGATTCTTAAATTACACATATGAGTGAAATCATATGCTATTTGTCGTTCTATGACTGACCCATCTCACTTTGCGTTATACTCTCTAGCACCATCTATGTCACTGCAAATGGCAAGATTCCATTCTTTTTTATAGCTGAATGATGTTCCATTGTACTCTTAATAACTACTATTAACATTAAGCTGTGTGGATAACACCCAAAATATTTATATAAACACTATAATCATAATTCATTTATCAACCTAAATAGGCACTATTTTATAATCTGTTAAAAATAAATATCTTGATTAAAAGTCATTGATTATAATAAAGTATTTGCTTGTTTATCCTTGTGGACTTTTCTATTAGCCCATGTGGAGTTTAAAAAACAAAAGAGATGAACATAGGGGTAAGGGAAAAAAAATAGAGAGAAAGGCAAGCAAACCATAAAAGGATTTCAACTATACAGGACAAACTGAGGGCTGATGGGCAGGAGATGGGCTAAATGGGTGATGGGTATTAAGAAGGGTGCCTGTTGTACTGAGCGCTGGATGTCATATGTAAGTGATGAATCACTAAATTCTAATCCTGAAACCAATATCACACTATATGTTAACTAACTAAAATTCAAATAAAAAATTGAAAAAAAATA
Organism: Mustela erminea; assembly: GCF_009829155.1. NCBI lineage: Eukaryota > Metazoa > Chordata > Mammalia > Carnivora > Mustelidae > Mustela > Mustela erminea. The sequence continues at coordinate 67,025,107 of NC_045635.1, read as the reverse complement.
ATTACAAAAAAATCTTAAAACATATTTCAGGTTAAAATCTGGAAAAGGATGAATTTTTTTTAACTTTTATTTTTTAAGCATTTTATTTATTTATTTGATGGAGAGAGTACAAGCAGAGGGAGCAGCGGGGAGGAGGAAAAGCCCACTCCCACTGAGCAAAGAGCCCAACACAGGGCTTTATCCCAGGACTCTGGGATTATGACCTGAGCCAAAAGCATACGCTTAACTGTCTGAGCCACCCAGCCACCTCAGAATGAATGTTTTAAAAGAAAAAGTGTAAAGGGAAAGCTGTACATTTCCAAAACTTTTAATATAGATAACAATCATAATATTGGTTTATAATTTAACTTAGAATGGTTATATGAGGCTTCTATTATTGTGTGTATGGAATTTTTATATTATTAACCACAGTGCTTAAGTCCTAATACAATACATATATCACAAAACACTGTATTACTTATTCCATAATTCACTGTTGATGTTAAAAGTCTACAGCATTTAAACATTTAGGAGGGACTTTTCAATACCAGTTTAGTCATTTTCAAATTTGGTTCTGAAGAATAAATCTCATGATACTGATGTTAAAACTGTTCCGATGTAGGTTAATTCACAAAACTATTTCACTTGTCTGAGATTCTATTAATGAAATGAATGGGTTCATTTTCCAAATTTCTAGCCTCTTACTAATGCATTTCAGATAATGATGAAATTTGAGGAAAAAAACATTTATTTTTAAACTTACTTAATTAAAAAATGTTTTAAATTATGCTAAAAACGTGTGATAACTTCATTTTCAACTACTAGAAGTAGCAAGGTGCTCAGAGATGCTATTGACCTTATTGTAATTATGCTTGCCCATGGAGGGAGGGGTAGGAAAACATCAATTTCTCCTGTACTGAAAGATGGTAGAAATGTTTAAAATATCTAGTTTCTATTAATACCCACAAAACGGCAGGCAGATAGATTCTGCTTTAGTGTCACTTATATCCTGGTCTGCCTTTCCCTCTACTTCATGACCGTCTCTTTTCAAACACCCTGCTTAGCTCCAATTTTTGTTCTAATAGTGTTCTTACTGAGAATTAAACATGAATCCTGGTTTCCTGTCATTGATGAATAGGGAAATAACTTATTCTTGAAATTCTTATATGTGGATGGAACCATGCTAAAAGAGGGTTTTGGAGATAAATACTCAGGTGAAAGGTGCATTGGAACAATTAAGATCAACATTCCAGGTTCTAGAGAAAACAACACAAAGCCTCAAAGAGAAACAGCTCTGGATTTAAAAACATGATACTCAGAAGTTTAAAAAGAAGCTACCTTCCCCCAGGTTAAACCCCTGCCTCTGATCCTAGAGAAATCTTATCATTTCCTTCCCATACTGCCCCAACTCATATACATAAGCTTTCTTGTGTTTGCTTATATTTTTTATGTTGCTGTGGATGTTTATTGCTAAAATCCCCTGTAATGGGAAGTGTGAGACCTCTCAGTAGTACCACTTTCTTCTTCCTATGTTCCTTACAGCGGCTGGTAAAGGCTGATAGCTATGCAAATTCAACAGTCACCAAGTCAGAATTCTTTTGCTTTTAGTGTACCCAATGCAAAGAGTTGCTGCCTCTCCAAACTGCCACTAACCTCAAAGAGTGGAGATGGTCAGTGAGAACTCTGGTTCCCTTAGGGTGGAGTGACAAGGTAGGGAAATCATTGAAAAGACTGAAGTACAATAGGCTTCCAAGCAACTTGTGAGCTTAAGCTACCCAGTGAGATAAAATCTCCATCTTCTCTGCACTAAACACTGTTCAGGTCACCATGACTTTCACAATATATCCAGTAACCAGGTAAGCATCCTCCAAGTCAATCCAGATTTGTTACCTCTTTGTGCATAACCTGTCAACATATATGGATCAAAGAACAATTCTCTGGAGACTGAAGGGGGTTCCAGAATTATAGGCAACAACATATATACCTTCCATATGACTCAGAAACACTATCTGAAGAGGCAGAATAGTAGGAATCCACCAGAATGTTCCATAAAAAAGCCTTAGCATTAAAAATATATATTTGTTAGCCTGTTTCCCCTTCTCCCTTCACAGCACCTTTTGGACCATAAAAACTCATTTCACCAACTGTTGCTCTCTTCAAATCCATCCAGATAACTGGAGTGGGTTGGGGATGTGGTGCTAGAATGTGATTCTGGAGTGGGCCTGCTGTTAAGCATAGAAGAGAAGGGGAATGGTGGCCAGAGAAAAAGAAAGAGAAATGCAAGAATTAAAATAAAAGAAAAGGAATAAGGGGAGAAGGAAAGAAAGAAAAAAATTAAAGAAGAAGGGAAAGAGAGCAAAGAGAGCAATCATAATAGCTGTCAGAGCCCTTAAGCCACGGCTGTTCAGCAACAAGTGGGTACTGACCGTACTTCCCCCAACAGATCCTTAGAGTCACACTCACCCACTCTACAGATTTTTCTGCCTCCCAGGTTTATCCCCCCTTTGTAGTGTAAAACTATTTCCATAGCAGCCTATGGGCACAGAATTTAAGGTGGTTCATAGCATTGAATTATATGGGTCCCACTTACTCCAGGCTGGTATCTATTACTTTCCTTTCTCCTTTACTGTAGGGCTTTGTCCAGTGGAATAATACTACTCTTTCGTTCACCCCACACAAAAACCCAATTTCCTCTACTTCCCCAAAATGCTGTCTGACAAATGTCTTTCCCCAACACACCCACAGACACCCTATTCCTCCATCTTCAAACATTGCCAACATAAACACAAACTTAAATTCATGCTCAAAGGGCAGTATTTTTGAAAGTAGAATTGCTTCAATGAAATCCACTAAATTTATAACTAGTAATAGTAAATGTATTAATTGGATTATTGTTTCCAAACTTTACTTCCATTAAATGTTTCTACTAGCACAAAATAAAGTTCACTTTTAAGGTATCTAAGGACTGTACAAAAGAGATAACTAATGGGTGCTTTATAGAAGGAAAAATAAATCTTGAAAGGAAGTTTAGGATTATAGAAAGAAATATATATGTAAATATACTTAATTAACTGTAACATTCTTTCACTGATATGTAATAAACAAAATATCTAAAAAACATGAGGTATAGACTTTAATATTTCACTTTAGAAATGTGTGAAGTTTTCAAAATCATTCACTATCTGGTTATTTATTGAGATGTAAATGTGTTAGTCAATTAATCTGCAGGGGTTGTAATTCCCTTAACATGGAGCTTTGAATAAGCATAATTCTAGCTACTGCATCAACATATCAGTTATATTTTGTTTATCATCTATAAGTGTTGACTTAAGCACAGAAAGTAAAATTCAAACATAATTACTGATGCCTTTTTCATCACATTAACTGAGTTCAATTTTACCACAGCCATAATTATAGACACAATTGTTAATAAAAGAGCTAATTTCCTAAGAAATTCAATATAAATTTCAGTTGAATAAAATAAGTTTTTGAAGGAAATGTCATTCCAATGTCAATTTCAATGTCATAGTTGAAACTAAAAGGAAAAGTAGTGAACTTCCTTTCTATGAGATTTCTCACCGTGTCTTTTGGTAGCACACTTTTTTGAGTTTAACAACACTACTACTCTGAAGATTAACTTCCTTCTCCAGAGTTCCCCATCAACTGATCTCCTCACATTCTCTGCACCTCAGTTGCCACAACACCATGGATACTGTTGCTAGGAAACAAAGAATGGATTACTGTTGCATCATTAATGCTCTTACAGTTGAAAATATTTTCAAATGAGAAATTTATATAAGGCAATTCTAAGTATGAAATCTCAAAAAATTCCAGTGTTATACAGGACATATTAAAGATTAAAAATATATGCCTTATGTTACTTTAACTTTAATAAAAAAATAGTAAAGATAAATAGGTAACTGATACGGATATATATACATATATATATATATATCTCCAAATATTTTTGTTTTATCATAACTGTCCATTTACATAATCAAAATTAACTTGTAATTTCTGAAATAAAAACTTTGGGGACATATATCTATTTAATTTTCACCTCCCAAATGACCATTGTTTTAAAAGTCCTTGAACAGTTACTAAATATTATAGTTGATTAACATTTTATCATTGTTATGAGTGCCAAAAATTAATATAAAAGCCTTTCAAAAGATAGAGTTCTTTCTAACATAATGTTTTAATATAGTGTGACCAGTTTATAGAAATCATCCCATAACTGTTTTTAATAAAATATCAGAATTGAAAAGAGAGGCAAGCAAATAGATTATAGGAAGGAAAATATTTGTCAAAGCCAATGATCCAAGGGATATGTTTTGGATAGTCCATGTAGTCATTCTGCAGTGAAATGTAGAAGGGAAATAGTACACTTTGGAAGGACCAAAGATGAAACAAGATAGTTGCTCAATTTTTTTCTGACACTATAATATATATCAGAGGAAGTAGATAAAAAATTAATAATATCTAACGGTATAAATCATATGTTAAATCAGAGTTTAATTTGCATAAGAAAATATATCTGTACAGTTTCTAAAGGAAACATACAGAAATTATGTATTTAATGATATGTAATACCAAATACATATTTAAAAATTTTAACTTTTTGAGTTCTGAATTTTTAAACATGTAATCAAATGGTAAAAATGACCAAAAATTATATAATGCTCATAATATGTCAGGTACTAAGTGCTTTAATTAACTCATAATTATTGCTCAGAAAAAATGTAAAGGTAATCAGAAGACCCAAGAATTATGTGAAACAAATAGAGAACAATTTATACAAATAAATTAATGAGTAGAATAATAGATAAAATAGCCCAGTGTTAACTAAGGGACCAATAAGCACAAGTTCGGGTGGAGGGTTAAGTAGAATTTAAAGAAGTTAAAGCAATGTAGTAATAAAACAAGATAGTACCTGTAACCATAGAAGAGTGAAAGAGTCTTGGGAAAATAAAAAGCTAAAATAAAAGTCAAAAAACAACTATCACTAAGTAGCTGTTTAGTGATCCAAATATCTGATTTAAATCCCGTTGATTCCAAAGTTACAATTCCCAACTCGATTAATTGTGCTATATCTCTTTTGACTCAGTTTGATATATTTTAAAAAAATCATTAGAGATATTTTTTTTCCCAAATAGGAGTGATTTTAAAACTTAGTGAGTCAATTGTCATATTTTAGGGCAAAACAATTCCTTCCATGAGTTCCTAAGAAAAGTGGTAGAGGAATCATGCTCTGAAGAGCCAGAAAGGTAGATATCAGGAAAATTAAATATGGTATAGACAGTGAAAAATCATTCTTAAATGGGTTTCTGAAAATGAACTGCTAGTAAACCAAAAAAAACTCAATATCCGAAGTATATAGGTAGATACATCCTTGGCCAGTGACATCTATCCTGAATGAAAACTATCTGTCCTCATGTATGAGAGAGTCAAAATAAAGCACTAACATCTTGGTGGGCTTATCAGGATGAACAACAGTCTGCCTAGGGTTTTTCACTTCACCTTCTTTTACTGGTAAAATACTGGTATATTTTAAAAGCTATACTATGTTTTTAAAAAGGTATGCTATGTTTCAGGGTGTCAAGTTCAGGCTGATTTTGATACATATTTTTGCCTTTTTGTTTCGCTGATTCAGATTGACTGGTCTTTAAAAACAGACACTCTCTGGAGTAAACTACGAGATCACATTTGGTCAAGAATTTTAATATAAAAAATCCAGATGCCAACATCCATCTAATATTAGTTGGGCAAAGGAAAAAAGTAAGAACAAACTGAGGTATCAAAAGATCTTGGGCTAAGAAATTAGAACATTTTGGGGCACCTGGGTGGCTCAGTGGGTTAAGCCTCTGCCTTCAACTCAGGTCATGATCTCAGGGTTCTGGGATCGAGCCCCACATCGTGCTCTCTGCTCATCAAGGAGCCTGCTTCCTCCTCTCTCTCTTCCTGCCTCTCTGCCTCTCTGTCTACTTGGGATCTCACTCTGTCAAAAACATAAATAAAATCTTAAAAAAAAAGAAATTAGAACATTTTAAACAACAGGAAGTTATTGTGATGCAATACAATGCTCTGCTCTTAGCTTCTAATATTTCTTTGTATACTAAGTAGTCTATGATTTTTAAAACAATTAGATATGCCCATGGAGTGCAGATAAAGATGGGTCTATATAAATGCTATTACAGTTCCTTTTCTGAAATGCTTTGGGTGGTGGTAGGGCATCTTTTAAATTTCTGAATTTTTCAGATATTAGAAAGGCAATATGGGAATATATAGCATATTTTATATAACATCTCCAATGGGATCTGGAGTAGCACCTTCTAATCCAATACATTTAATATTTTTGTAAGAAACATCCCTATTCACACCAAAGGGAATAAATAAGTACAATAATTAGCACCTCACATTTCTAGGTTTTGTTACTAAACCAGTTCATGTTAGGTCAGGGTTTGCCACCAAAAATAATTATGAAAAAAATTTATATTTTTAGAATTTTTAAAAAACTTCTCAACTGTGGATAAGGGGCTGTGGTTGTGTATAGCCTGAATTTCCATTAGGAATGTCTCTAGGCAAGAAAAACAGTTAAGAATGTCAATAATAACAATTCCTATTGATACATATATTATCTAAAGCCAGAGTTTTGTTTACAATCTCTGTGATAAATATTTGTTTGAATTTTATAATTACATTTGAATTTCACTGATGAAACCCATGCACATAGTCAACACTTTTATATTTAAATTTTACCTGAGACTACAATCACTCAAACTAACTAATCTTAGTTATAGTTCCTCATATTTCAACAACTCCTAGTGTTTATAAACTATATTTATATACATTATATCATAAGCCTGAAAGGTAGGTAGGGCAGCTGTTACAATGTCATTTCATGGATGAGGAAATAGATTCATAAGGATAAATTCATTCACCATTATAAATTTGCTCCAAAGCTGTTTTATCAGGATCTCTTTTGAAGCATGACCAATATAAACAAACAATCAGTGCTGAACACATTGTATAGGAAAAAAAATAAAAAAATTGTGGGTAAGGTCAAAGAGTTAGAAAGCTGTGAAGGAATGGCTAAGGAATGCTCATCCATATGTTTAATGCCTTAAGGCCCAATACAAGGTCTCTCAGAGTTGTTTTCTACTTAAAGATACAGTTTTGCATTTGGCTTTTGAAATATACTTCATTACACTTACAGCAAAAAAATGTAACCAGAACACTGATTCATTAATTGTTAACTAGTCTTTCCAGTATAGACATATGCAAGCAGTACTATTTGTACACCTACTTCTCATTATTAAATAATACAGTGATCTTCATCATGTTTTACTGGTGCACAAGTAAGGTCTTATAACTGTATTTCATCCCATGAAACAAATTACATTTAAAAATAAAAAAATGAAATGTTATTAATCATAAGATATAAGAGTTATAAAAGACCTAAAAGGCCATCTAGTCCATTCATCCAACCAATTATTGAATTCTCCATGCAACAGGCCTACATAACATGCATACAAATCTAACTCTAAGTATCCCCATTGACAAGTAATAAACTCTAAAGCGACCCATTCCAGCTTTGGATAGCTCTGTCAGAAAGTTCTTATGCTGAACTAAAATCTGTCATTCTGTTACTTTTACTTACTAGTTCTAGTTCTACTGCTTAGGTAGGTAGACAAGAAGTTATCCATCATTACCACAAATATTCTTCAAATATTTGAAGACTGTGTTCAGGTCTCCCATGAAGTATCTTTCCCTTAGGCAAATAAATAACCTAATTCCTCCAACAATGCTTTATAGTGTAAGGTTTTGAATCTCCTTAACATAGTGATCACAGGGGCGCCTGGGTGGCTCAGTGGGTTAAGCCGCTGCCTTCGGCTCAGGTCATGATCCCAGAGTCCTGGGATCGAGTCCCACGTCGGGCTCTCTGCTCAGCAGGGAGCCTGCTTCCCTCTCTCTCTCTCTGCCTGCCTCTCTGTCTACTTGTGATCTCTGTCTGTCAAATAAACAAATAAAAAAAAATAAAAAACAAAAAAAAAACCATAGTGATCACAATATTCTGAACATGTTCCACTGGTTATGGTCAGTGAACCCAGGAAAGACTCAGCTCCAGTAACCAAAAACTGTGGGCTGGGCTAGTAGGGAAACTGAACTGAACACTCAGGTTGCCTGAACACTCGGAAAAGGACTGGAACATGAGTCGTTTACCAGGCCCTGGGAGGAATGAAATGGCTGTGCCATGACTGGGCAACAACTCTCAGGGAAGTGGTGGCCCCCCAAAGGACAGTGGTGGCCTCCACAACAGTGGAGCAGGGTGCATGTGCGAGGCCGCAACCACTCACAGTCCCAAAGACACAAAGCACAGAAATGTTTGTGGGCCCCAGAAAAATTGAAGTGGGCATGAACTTAGAAAGACTGCGGAGGTTGATGCATACAGAAGTTGAGATGGTTTGACCCAGACGGTTTACTGAAAAGGGGATACTGCAATCTTGCAGCTCTGGGATGGAGATGCAGTCATGGTCACTTTTGCTCTGACCCTCTGAAGAAGCACAGAAAGTGACCAGGGATCAAAAGTCACACAGATGACCAACTCACATTGAGCCCATCTCCCTGACAAGGGGTGGGGCAACTCTGCACAGACAAAGACACCTGAGAAGCGAAACAGCAGGCCACTTCCCCAGAAGATAGACTGGAAAAACAGGTGAATAACAAGCCTATGGATTCCATAAGGCTGTAAAGCTACAGTGCCAGGGGAAAATAGTATATTGAGCTCCATGTGTTTCCTCATGACTTGTTTACCCTTCAGTCTAAAATTTTCCCCTCCGTCCCTTCCTCTCTCCTTCCTTCCCTTCCTTCCTTTCTTCCTTTCCTTTTCTTTCCTCTTTCTCTCTCTCTCTTCTTTTTTTTTTTTTAGCCTTTTACCTGTTTCAACTAGATTCTTATATTACCGAGTTATGTTTTTGAGTCACCTCTAAACTTTTTTTCACATTTATATTTTATAGATTTATGTCTCATTCTAGTTCTTTTCACCTTATTCAATATTATATACAATTATATATATATATATTTTGCAATCAAAAATTGCAAGAAAGCATCATATATATGATGCTTTATTGGAAAATATATATATATAATTATATATTATATATAAATATATATTTATATACAATTGTTATTCATACATTATTTATATATTATATATTATTTACATATTATAAATATATAATAAATAAATAAATATTTATATATATTTATGTATAAGTAATATATATATTGCAAAAAAGCATATATATATATATATATGTTTTTTTGCGATTTTTGATATAGTGTCTTCTAACACACAGACCAAAATTCACTCAGGAACAAGTGGAACACCTAAAACAGGTGAGATTATAGTATCTCCTTTACCCCCCTTCCTTTTTTATTATTTTATTCCATATTGGCTTTATGTGCTTTTCAACTGTAGCTTCTGACCACTTCAGATTTTTTTCTAGGGTGCATTTTGATTGGGTTGTGGTTGATATTTTGGACTCAGTTAATTCACTCACACATCTTCCCTTGGGCAGGATGATTAGAAGGAAATCACAACAAAGGAAAATACCAGAGACAATGTTCTCTGCCAAAGAGTTAGTCAATATGGATATAAGTAAGATGCTGAAGATGGAATTCGGGATAGCAATTATAAAGTTAATAGCTAGGCTTGCAAAAAAAAATCAGTGACAGTACAGAATTTCTAAGGGTGAAAATGAGATCTTATCAGGCTGAAGTAAAAAATGCTATGAATGAGATACTTTAACAGCTCAGGCCAATGAGGCAGAAGTGAGAATAAGTGATCTAGATCTTACAGAAAGGGAGAAAGTTGAGGGAAAGAGAGAAAGACAACTAATAGCCCATGAATAAAGGCTTTGAGAATTTCATGATACCTTGAAACAGACCAATGTCCGAATTCATGGGATCCCAGAGCGGGTGGAGAGAGAGGAGGTAGAAGATGTATTTGAGCAAATCATGACTGAGAACTTCCCTAACCTTGGGAAAGAAGCAAGCATTAATGTCCAAGAGGCAGAGAGGACCCCTCCCCAAATCAGTAAAAATAGATCAACACCATGACATGTAACAGTGAAGCTTGCAAATCTTAGAGACAAAGAAGATATCCTGAAAACAGCTAGAGAGAGGTGTTTCCTTGTTTATGGAGGGAGGAATATCAGAATAATATCAGACCTATCCAGAGAAACCTGGCAAGCCAGAAATGGCTGGCAAGATATATTCAGCATACTAAATGAGAAGAATATTCAGCCAATAATACTTTATCTAGCAAGACTATCATTCAGAATGAAAGGAGAATTAAAGAGCTTCCAGGACAGACAGAAACTGGAAGAATATGTGACCACTAAGTCATCCCTGAAGGAAATATTAAGGGGGATTCTATAAGTGAAGACAGACCCCAAGGGTAATGTAGAATAGAAAATGACAGAGACAACCTACAGAAATGGGAACTTTGCAGACAATACAATGGCACTAAATTCATATCTTTCAACAGTTACTCTGAATGTAAATGAGTTAAATACTCCAACTAAAAGATGCACTGTATCAGATTGGATTTAAAAACAAACAAACCCCACAAAAAACAAGAGTCATCCATATGCTGTCTACAAGAGACTCATTTTAGACCTGAAGACATCTCAAGACTGAAAGTGAGGGGATTGAGAATAATTTACCATGCTAATGGACTGCAAAAGAAAGCTGAAGTAACAATCTTCATATCAGGCAAATTCGATTTTAAACCAATGACTGTAGTAAGAGATGTAGAGAGACACTATATCATACTTAAAGGGTTTATGAAACAAAAAAATCTAACAATTGTAAATATCTGTGCCCTCAAAGTGGGAACAGCCAATTATATAGACCAATTAATAACCAAAGTAAAGAAACATATTAATAATAATACATTAATAGTAGAAGACTTTAAGACCCCACTCACAGCAATGGACAGATCATCTAAGCAGAAGATCAACAAAGAAATGAGGGCATTGAATGACACACTAGACCAGATGGACTTCACAGATATATACAGAACATTCCATCCTAAATCAACAGAATACACATTCTCTTTGAGTGCACATGGAATTTTCTCCAGAATAGATTAAATACTGAGTAAAAATCAGGTCTCAACTGATACCAAAAAACAGAAATTATTTCCTACATATTTTCAGAACACAATGTTTTGAAACAGGAACTCAATCACAAGACATTTGGAAGGAACTTAAACAATTGGAAGTTAAAGAGCATCATGAATGAATGAGTCAACCAGGAAATTAAAGAACTTAAACAATTCATGCAACCTAATAAAAATGAAAACACATTGGTTCAAAACCTATGGGATAGTGCAAATGCGGTCCTAAGACGGAAGTACATAACCATCTAAGACTCTCTCAAAAAATTAGATAAATCACAAATACATAAACTAATGTTACACCTAAAGGACCTGCAGAAAGCACAGCAAATAAAACCTAAACCAAGTAGGAGAAGAGAAATAATAAAGATTAGAGAAGAAATCAATGAAATAGAAGCCAGAGAAAACAATAGAACAGATCAACAAAACGAGGCTGGCTCTTTGAAAGAATTAATAAGACTGATAAACCTCTAGTCATACTTATCCAGAAGAGAAGAGAAAGGACACAAATTAATAAAATCATGAATGAAAGGGGAGATATCAAGACCAATACCAAGGAAATACAGACAATTATAAAAACATATTATGAGAAATTATACGCCAACAAATTAAGCTATCTGGAAGAAATGAATGCATTCCTGGAAAATTATAAACTACCAAGACTGATACAGAGAGTTTGGAAATCTGAACAGACCAATACCTCACGAGGAAATTAAAGAAGTAATTGAAAACCTCCCAAAAAGCTAGAGTCCAGGGCCAGATGGCTATACAGGGGGAATTCTACCAAACATTTAAAGAAGAAATAACATTTATTCTACCAAAGCTGTTTCAAAAAACATAAATGGAAGGAAAACTTCCAAACTCTTCCTATGAGGCCAACATTACTTTGATCTCCAAACCAGACAAAGACCCCATCTAAATGGAGAATTACAGCTCAAAATCCCTGATGAACATGGATGCCGAAATACTCACCAAGATATTAGCCAACAGGATCCAACAGTACCTTAAAAGGATTATTCACCATAACCAAATGTGATTTATTCCTGAGATGAAGAGGTGGTTCAACATTTGCAAATCAATTAACCTGATCAAGTGCATTAATAAGACAAGAACCATATGATCTGTGAGGCATTTAGGGGAGAGGGGCAAGATGGCAGAAAAGTAGGAGACCCTGTTTCAACCGGTCCCCTAAAGTGAGCTAATAATCTACCAGAACACTCTGAACACCCATGAAACCAGCCTGAGATGTAGGACACTTCTGGATCCCCATGGGGGCAGAAGATGCCAGTGAAGAGATAAAGTGTACTGGGAATGATAGTACTGATATTGGAGGATAAATAGAAGGAGGAGGAAGCCACCAGAAGCAACCCATTGGAAAGTAATATCTCAATACGAAAGTGCCCTGTGACTGGGGACCAGCATTGACTTGGAGTCTAGTTAAAATGTTAGACCTGGAGTCTAGTTAAAATGTTTTATGTGTTTAGAGTCATGGGTGAAGACTGCAGAGAAAGTTAGGCTATCTACTAAATTAGATATTGGAACAAACTGAGTTATTGGTAAGTAATTTCCTGGTTATGATGCCCAGGAAAGGGCTAATTTATTATCTTTAGAGATCTAAGATATTCTTTTTAAAAACTTTTGCTAATGTTTATTCTTGACCCTTGGAAAAGCAAGAAATAGGCAGTGTGGCCCTAGAAGCCCTTATGAAGGTCTTCAGCACTACTGATGGTGCCTTCTCCTTAACTCCATTGCTTGTTATATCCTTAACATATCTTACCTTTCCCATTATAATTAACGATGTATAATCTAGGAAGTTAACTAGTTACTTTTGACTATTAGTGGTAGAATAGGATTGAAAAGACAGATAATTACTATGTTTAACTTTAAAATGTATGACATATTTCTGATAGCAATTTTACCTTTTTAAGAAAGTTTCTGAATATGGATAATAGGATTAAATTATATTCCTTGAATAATCATACACTGGTGACCTGGCAAGGCAAATCTACAGGATAAAGTGATGACAGATGACATGATAAAATGATGACAGATACCAGGCTAAGATCTAGAAAGGAATTTATCCACAAAATAATTAACATATGAAAAATTGAGACCTAGGTACAATGATAGTAGCGAATTTCAAAAGATTTTTTTATTTTGATTTTTTAAAATTTAAATTCAATTAGCCAATGTTAGTTTTTGACATAATGTTCAATAATTCATTAGTTGCATATAACACCCATTGCTCATCACATCACAGGCCCTCCTTGATGCTCATCACCCAGTTACTCCATCCCTCCACCCACCTCCCTATATGCAACCCTTAATCTGTCATGGTTTGTCTCCTCTATGATTCCTCCCATTAAGTTTCCCTCCCTTTCCCTATGGTCCTCTGCTCTATTCCTTATGTTACACATTTGAGTGAAACCATATGATAATTGTCTTTCTCTGCTTGACTTATTTCACTTAGCATAATACTATCCAGTTCCATTTATGTTGATGCACATGGTAGGTATTCATCCTTTCTGATGGCTGAGGAATATTCCATTATATATATGAACCACATCTTCTTTATCCATTCAGCTGTTAAAGGGCATCTTGTTTTTAAATAATAGTTTATTTATTTGAGAGAGAGAGAGAGAGAGAGAGAGAGAAAGAGTGTGAACATCAGGTGGGAGAGGGGAAGAAGAAGAAGAAAATCTCAAGCAGACTTCCTGCTGAGCAGAGACACCCTGGGCTCAATCTCAGGACTCTGAGATCATAACCAAAGTCAAAGTCAAGAGCCAGACACTTAGCTGACTGAGCCACCCAGGCACTCCTCAAAATAGGTTTTTAAAGACACATACCTAATGGATACTCTGTTAAATCTAAGAATGTCTGGCTCAAAGATGAATGAGATAGAGAGGATGAGAATTTAATAAAATATACAACAAAGATTTACCTACTGTACAAAAAGCCATCAATGTTTAAGTACAAAAAATAACTCTCTGTATCCATTCCTAGCAGATATATTCTGTTGTATAGTCTTTTTAAATTATGATAGAAAACTCCCACACTATAATGATACAAGAAATTTTTCAGCACTTTATTGACTTTGTGAATGGAGATTAACAAAAAAGAAAAATACAATTTATAATACAGTGAGATTATTGACCTTTTGTCCTTTCAACAAAGAAAAGTAAAAATCCAATAGAATAAGCAATTAGGCCATAAACTTTACTAGTTATAAGTAGCAAAATATCAAACTATCTTAGATATCTGTCATATACCACCCCCAAATTCAGCACTGAAATTCCTTATTTACATTGTGAATGTTTCAGAAAACTCCTGTTATTCAATTTACCATCTAGAAACATAAACTCTATTTCTATCAAATAAGAAGTATACAATATATAGCACATATTTATTGCCTTCCTTATTGCAATCAGTTATTCCATTTAACTAGAAACATCAGTAAACACAAAGCTAAATTCTTAAGAGGAAAAAAATAATACCAGTATTTGGCAAACAGAGCTATGTTTTTTTTCAGAACTCTGTAGGCTAGAAATATGAGTTTTGTAATTAAAGGTTTCTATACTTTTTTTCCAGAAATTCTATGTTTGAGTTACCATATAAGTTTTCACCAAAAATTAGCAAGAGTTATACTGACATCATTAGAAACACTATTTTTCATGGAGTTTTCTTGTCTTCCAGAAATGAGCAAGGAAAGGAGATAGAAAACAAATAGAAAGGAGGTGGAAAAATGTAATCATAAAACAAATGGTTGAAAAGGTTACTTGAATTAAACTGAATGAAAATATACAAACTGTACAAAACATTGTTATAAGCCAGAGCACATTAGAAATGTTTCATTATAGGAAAACTTATAAAGTTATCAAGTTATTTTTGAAATATTACAGATTACCAGCTTATTGAGCATGTATTACTGTAAGGAACTTTAGAGAACACTAGAAAGCATAAAGTACTCTTCCCACTGCCCACAAGAAACTTACAACTTAACTAGGAAAATTTAAAAATACATATCAGATAAATGATAGATAGATAGATAAAAAGTCAACTAGCAATGCAAGTAGTATATATAACTAAGTACCCAATGAGCTGCATATAAAATGAGAATAAGAGTTCAGAGAACGGAAGACTGGATATGATAACAAAAAGTTCTCAGGTATGGACCTTAAGTTTTATTTTGAAACATAGTTAGGGTTCTGACAGATAGGTAAAAGTATGGAGTAAATATACCAGTATGGGAAAACTTAAAAAAAAGCTGAAATAAAATGTTAAAGACAACAGTAAGAAAGGGAATGAAATGGATGACACAATGCATGCACATGGAAGTCAACGTGTAAACCAGAGTAGCTTATATAAATTAGAAAAAATTTTATAAGTTTAAAATATAGTTGCTGGGCCATAGGGAGACACAAAAGTTTCTGAGTATGAAAGTGAAATATCAAAAATTATGTTTTTTAAAAGATTAATCTAGAAAGAGTACCTACAGTGAATTAGACTAAAAGGCAAAATTCAGGGAATATCATGACAGAAATGGGAAAACAGAAGACTGGGGAGATGCCAAACATTATAATTTTAGAATCAGTCACAGTTGGTAATAAATATATAGGACAAAACAAGAGAGAAGGATTAACCAAGAAAACTAGATATATGGTTTTGTTCAAATTATTTAACATTATGTGCCTCAGTTTCCTTATCTATTATAATGAGAAAATTCTCTGGAGTTCATTCCAAAGGTAAAATAATTCCATGATTCAATAGCTTCAAGTTTTCAAACTTGGGTGACTGACTAGGAAAATGATGTATTGACCATAGAAATTACTTTATTTAGAATGTAATTCTCAAACTTGTCTGCATTAAAATCACCTTGAATGTTTCTTAAACACAGACTGCTGAACCCACCACCAGGATATCTGATTGGGATGGTTTTATTAGTGCCAGAAAATGTGCATTTCCAACTTCCCAGGTGATTCTGATACTGCTAGTCCAGGGACCTTACCTT
Source organism: Mustela erminea (assembly GCF_009829155.1). NCBI lineage: Eukaryota > Metazoa > Chordata > Mammalia > Carnivora > Mustelidae > Mustela > Mustela erminea. Next base: position 67,008,935 of record NC_045635.1, on the reverse strand, counting down.
AAGAATCCTTTGTTTAGGAAATGAGGAAAATAAATCCATCAAAATGGAATCTGTATACACAATTTGGAATGGCTTTTGTGAAAGCATACCCAAATATTCAGGAAATTATTCCCCTTATCACTGGTGCATATACTTAAAAACGTTCTACAAAATTTTACATGAGAAAATGAAATCATAGAATTATACAGTTCCATATATAATTATAGGTGCTTCTTCTGGTTTCCATAGCACTTTCTAAATATATGTATTATTTCATATTGTTAATATTAATAATAATATTGTTAATGCCTCATATTTTCTTATCACATCATTTGCATTCACATCTATCTCTTTCATTGGATCCTCAAGCCTAGAGGTAGAGGAACATCTCATTTATCTCTATTCCCAATATCTAATAAATCCTGAAATATACCAAGAAAAAGAAAATAATGAGATGAGGGGGGAGTTTTGAGATGGCATATCAGGAGGACCTTGAACTTGCCCTGTCCTACGAATACAACCAGATCAACCTTCAACTATTTTGAACAACTAGAAAGAGGATCATAGGACTACAGAAACAATCTGTATGTATGAGGAATGTGGCAGAGGTGAGGGGCATTTTAGAAGGGCAAGTCAGCTTCTGAGCCAGCAGAGTAGACTTCTCCCTCAGAAGACCAAAAGAAAACCCTGCATATACCAAGTCTACTGATTAAAGCAAGCTCCAAAACACCAGCTTCCAACTTAACTTCACAAAGAAATAAAATCTTACCTACATAAAGGACCAAACACTCCCCACTGCAGGAAAGGAGGAACTCTGTAGAGGAAGGACCAGAGGGAAAGAGAAGCCAAAATAAAACAGCACAGTGTAAACAGCATATACTAGAATCACTTCCTGGAGATTTTGTTGTTGATATTATTAATGCTGTTTTTGCTCTCCCCCTCTCTTTTTTCTCTTTTTCTTTTTCTTTCTTTCCTTTTCTGGACAAAATGACTAGATGGAGAAATCTGCAGCAAAGGAAAGAAACAGAGGTAATACTCTCTGCCACAGATTAAATCAGTATGAATATTAAGTAAGATGTTGGAAGTGAAATTCAAAACAATGATTATAAAGATACTAGCTGGGCTTGAAAAAAAGGATAAAAGACACTAGAGAATCCCTCGCTGTAGAAATAAAAGAACTAAAATCTAATCAGGCTGAAATATAAAATGATATTACTGAGAAGCAGTAAAAAATGGAGGCTCTAACTGCTAGGGTAAATAAGGCAGGAGAGTCAGTGATACTGAAGACAAAATGATGGAAAGTAAGGAGCCTGAGAAATAGAAGAACTACTACTTGATAATGAGGGAGGCTTAGAGAAATCAGTGACAGCATAAAGCTCAATATTTAAATAATAGGGGTCTGAGAAGAGTGGGAAAGACAGAGAGTGACAGAAGGATTATTTGAACAAATAGAGAAGAGAACTTCCTTAATCTGGGGAAGGAAACAAGCATTCAAGTCCAGGAAGCACAGAGAACTCCCAAAGAAATTGTTAAAAATAGGTCAACTCCTGGACATGTACTAGTAAAGCTTGCAAATTTCAGAGATGTAGAGAAAGTCCTTAAAGCAGCTTGGGAAAAGAGAACATTAAACTACAAGAATAGAAACATAAGGTTAGCAGTAGGCCTGTCCACAGAGGTCTGGCAGGACAGAAAGGGCTGACATGATATATTCACAGGGCTAAATGAGAAAAACATGCATCCAAGAATATTTTATCCAGAAAGGCTGTCATCCATAATGGAAGGAGAGATAAAGAGAATCTGGGACAAACAGAAACTTTAAAAAAATGCAATCACTAAAATAGCCCTGAAAGAAATATTTAAGGGGATCCTTTGCATGAAGAAAGAGCCCAAACTAACAAAGACCAGAAAGATCTACAGAAATAGCAAGCTTACAGGTAATAAAATGTCATTAACTTCATTTCTTTCAATAATTACTCTGAATATAATAGGATTAAATGCTCCATTAAAAAGACACAAGGTATCATATTGGATAAAACAAAACAAGAAACCAAAGCTCATTGAGATATGCTGTATACAAGAGACTCATTTTAGACCCAAAACCCCCTCCAGATTGAAAGTGAGGGGGAGGAGAACTATTTATCATGACAATGGACATCTAAAGGAAACTGGGATAGCAATCCTTATATCAGACAAATTATATTATAAACCAAAGATTGTAGTAAGGGATGAAGAGGGACACTATATCATAATTAAAGAGTCTATCCAATAAGAATATCTAACAATTGTAAATAATTATGTCCCTAACTGATAAGCACCCTATTACATAAATCAATCAATAACAAAATTAAAGAAACACATTGAAAATAATGCAGTAATATTAGGGACTTTATTACCCCACTCATAGCAATGGACAGTTCATCTAAAGCAGATCAACAAGGAAACAAGGGCTTTGAATGACACACTAGACCAGAGGGACTTCACAGATATATTCAGAGCATTTCATCCTAAAGCATCAGAATGTACATTCTTCCTGAGTACACATAGAACCTTCTCCAGAATAGAAAACATGATGAGTCACAAATAGGTCTCAAAAAACAAAACAAAACAAAACAAACAAAAACAAATAGGTCTCAAACAGTACCAAAAGAATGGTATCATTCCCTGCATATTCTCAGACCACAATGCTTTAGACGTTTTTTAAAGATTTTATGTATTTATTTGAGAGAGAGAGATAGAGAGAGAGAGAGAGTGAGAGAGCATGAGTAGGGTGATGGGAAGAGGGAGAAGAATACTTCCCACTGAGCAGGGAGCCCAATGCAGGGCTCTATCCCAGGACTCTGGGATCATGACCTGAGCTGAAGGCAGATGCCTAACTGACTGAGCCACCCAGGCACCCCAGACCACAATGCTTTAAAACTTGAACTCAATCATAATTGAGTTCAAGAAAATTTGGAAGGAACACAAATACATGGAGGAGAAAGCATCCTACTAAAGAATGAATGGGTCAACCTGGAAATTAAAGAAAAGTTTAAAAAAATCATGAATGCAAATGCAAATGAAAACACAACAGTACAGAACCTTTGAGAAGTAGCAATGGCGGTCCCAAGAGTAAAGTATACAACCATACAGACCTTTCTCAAGAAACAAGAAAAGTCTCAAATACACAAATTAACTTGAACCTTACAAAGCTAGAGAAAGAACAACAAATAAATACTAAATAAATCCAGCAGAAGAGAAATAAAGATTAGAGAAGAAATCAATGAAATAGAAAACAATAGTAGAAAAAATCAACAAAAGTATTAGCTGGTTCTTTGAATTAGTAAAATCGATTAACCCTTATCCAGACTTATCAGATAAATAAGAGAAAGGAACCAAATAAAATCGCAAATGAAAGAGAGATCACAACTAACACTGAAGAAATACAATTATAGAAACATATTATGAGCAACTCTATGCCAACAAGTTAGGCAATCTGGAAGAAATGGATGCATTCCTATAAACATATAACCTATCAAAACTGAAAACTAAAGGAGCCCTATAACCAGCAAGGAAATTGAAGCAGTAATCAAACTCTTCTAACAAACAAGAGCCTAGGATGAGATGGCTTCCCAGGGGAATTCTCCCAAATATTTAAAGAAAAATTAATACCTATTGTTCTGAAGATGTTTCAAAAAAACAGAAATGGAAGGAAAACTTCCAAACTCATTCTATGAGGCCTTGATTTCAAAACTAAATATAGACCACACCAAAAAGGAGAAATATAGACCAATATCTTGATGAACATGGGTGTAAAAATTCTCACCAAGACACTAGCTAATACAATCCAACAGTAGATTAAAAGGATTTTTCTTCACGACAAAATGGGTTTTATTCCTGGATGGCAAGACTGGTTTAGCATCCACAAATCAATCACTGTGATACATCACATTAATAAAAGCAAGGACAAGAACCATATGATCCTCTCAATTGGTGCATAAAAAACATTTAACAAAATGCAACATTTTTTTTCTTCATTAAAACTCTCCATAGTGTAGGGATAGAGGGAACATAGCTCAATATCATAAAAAATACGTATATTAAATGCCCCAAGAGATTATCATTCTCAACAGGAAAAAACTGAGAACTTTTCCTCTAAGGTTGCAAACACTACAGGAATGCTCACTCTCAACACTGATGTTTAACATAGTACTACAAGTACTCTCCTTAGCAACAGACAACAAAAAGAAATAAAAGGCATTCAAATTGGCAAAGAAGAAGTCAAACTCCCACCCTTTGCACATGACATGATACTTTGTGTGGAAAATCCAAAATATTTCACCCCCAAATTACTAGATCTCATATAGGAATTCAGCAAAGTGGCAGGATATAAAATCAACACAGAGAGATCACTTGCATTTCTTTGCACTAGCAATGAGACAGAAGAAAAAGAAATTAAGGAATCAATACCATTTTCAATTGCACCAAATACCATAAGATACCTAGGAATAAACCTCACCAATCAGTCAAAGGACCTGTACTCTTAAAACTATAGAAAATTTTAGTATTTTATTCTCTCATTCATATATTCTTATCTGGATAAAATGACAAGGTGGAAAAACTCACCACAAAAAAAAGAACAAGAGACAGTATTAATGGCTAGGGAACTAATCAATATAGACATTGGTAATACGTTGGATCTAGAGTTCAGAATGATGATTCTCAAGATGCTAGCTGGGCTCGAAAAAGTCATGGGAGATATTAGAGAAAACCCATCTGGAGAAATAAAATCGCTTTCTGGAGAAATAAAATCCCTTTCTGGAGAAATAAAATAACTAAATTCTAACCAGGCTGAAATGAAAAAAAAAATATTAATGAGATGCAATAAAAACTGGAGCTCTTACTGTTAAGATAAATGAGGCAGAAGAGAGAATTAGTGATATTGAAGACCAAATGGTGGGAAATAAAGAAGCTGAACAAAAGAGAGACAAACAATTACTGGACCATGAGGGAAGAATTCGAAAGATAAGTGATACCATAAGACAAAACAATATTAGAATAATCGGAATTCCAGAAGAAGAAGAAAGAGACAGAGGAGCAGAAGGAATATTGGAATTATAGTAGAGAATTTCCCTAATACAGCAAAGGAACAAGTATCAAAATCCAGGAGGCACAGAGAAACCCCCTGAAAATCAATAAAAATGGGTCCACACCCTGTCTTTTAATAGTAGAACTTCAAGTCTTAGTGACAAAGAGAAAATCCTGAAAGCAACTCGGGACAAGAAGTCTGTAACATACAGGTATAAATATTAGATTGGCAGCAGTCTTATCCACAGAGACCTGGCAGGCCAGAAAGAACTGGCATGATATATTCAGAGCACTAAATGAGAAAAACATGCAGCCAAGAATACTATATCCAGCTAGGCTATCATTGAAAATAGAAGGAATGATAAAAAGTTTCCAGGACGAACAAAAATTAAAAAAATTTGAAAACACCAAACCAGCCCTACAGGAAATATTGAAAGAGGTCCTCTAAGCAAAGAGAGAGCCTAGAAGTAGTAGACCAGAAAGGAACAGAGACAATATACATCAACAGTCACCTTACAGGCACCTTACAGGCACTGTACAGGCAATACAATGGCACTAAATTCATATCTTTCAATAGTTACACTGAATGTAAATGGGCTAAATGCCCCAATCAAAAGACACAGGGGATCAGAATGGATTAAAAAAAAAAAAGACCCATTGATATGCTGTCTGCAAGAAACTCATTTTAGACCCAAAGACACGTCCAGATTTAAAGTTAGGGGGTGGAAAACAATTTACCATGCTAATGGACATCAGAAGAAAGCAGGAGTGGCAATCCTTATATCAGATCAATTAGATTTTAAGCCAAAGACTATAATAAGAGATGAGGAAGGACACTATATCATACTCAAAGGGTCTGTCCAACAAGAAGATCTAACAATTTTAAATATCTAAGCCCCTAACGTGGGAGAAGCCAACTATATAAACCAATTAAAAACAAAATCAAAGAAACACATCAAAATAATACAATAATAGTAGGGGAATTTAACACTCCCCTCATTGAAATGGACAGATCATCCAAGCAAAAGATCAACAAGGAAATAAAGGCCTTAAACGACACACTGGACCAGATGGACATCACAGATATATTCAGAACATTTCATCCCAAAGCAACAGAATACACATTCTTCTCTAGTGCACATGGAACATTCTCCAGAATAGATCACATCCTCGGTCCTAAATCAGGACTCAACCGGTATCAAAAGATTGGGATCATTCCCTGCATATTTTCAGACCACAATGCTCTGAAGCTAGAACTCAATCACAAGAGGAAAGTTGGAAAGAACTCAGACACATGGAGGCTAAAGAGCATCCTACTAAAGAATGAATGGGTCAACCAGGAAATTAAAGAATAATTGAAAACATTCATGGAAACAAATGATAATGAAAACACAACGGTTCAAAATCTGGGGGACATAGAAAAGGCAGTCCTGAGAGGAAAGTATACAGTGATACAAGCCTTTCTCAAGAAACAAGAAAGGTCTCAAATACACAACCTAACCCTACACCTAAAGGAGAAGAAGGAAGAACAGCAAAGAAAGCCTAAACCTAGTAGGAGAAGAGAAATAATAAAGATCAGAGCAGAAATCAATGAACGAGAAACCAAAAGAATAGTAGAACAAATCAATGAAACTAGGAGGTGGTTCTCTGAAAGAATTAATATGATGGATACATCACTAGCCAGACTTATCAAAAAGAAAATAGAAAAGACCCAAATAAATAAAATCATGAATGAAAGAGGAGAGATCACAACCAACACCAAAGAAATACAAACAATTATAAGAACATACTATGAGCAGCTATACACCAGCAAATTTGACAATCTGGAAGAAATGGATGCATTTCTAGACACATATAAACTACCAAAACTGAACAAGGAAGAAACAGAAATCCTGAAAAGACCCATAACCAGTAAGGATATTGAAGCAGCCATCAAAAAATCTCCCAACAAGCAAAGGGAGATGGGGGCCAGATGGCTTCCCAGGGGAATTCTACCAAACACTTTAAGAATAATTAATACCTGTTCTCCTGAAACTGTTTCAAAAAATAGAAATGGAAGGAAAACTTCCAAACTCATTTGATGAGGCCAGAATTACCTTGACCCCAAAACCAGACAAAGAGCCAATCAAAAAAGAGAATTACAGACCAGTATCCTTGATGTACACAGAGGCAAAAATTCTCATCAAAATTCTAGCCAATAGGGGCGCCTGGGTGGCTCAGAGAGTTAAGCCTCTGCTTTCGGCTCAGGTCATGATCCCAGGGTCCTGGGATCGAGTCCCGCATCGGGCTCTCTGCTCGGCGGGGAGCCTGCTTCCTCCTCTCTCTCTCTCTGCCTGCCTCTCTGCCTGCTTGTGATCTCTGTCTGTCAAATAAATAAATAAAATCTTTAAAAAAAAAAATTCTAGCCAATAGGATCCAACAGTACATTAAAAGGATTATTCACCACAACCAAATGGGAGTTATTCCTGGGCGCAAGACTGGTTCAAGATCTGCAAATGAATCAATGCAACACAATTAATCAATTAATAAATAATAAATAATCAATTAATAAAAGAAAGAACAAGAATCATATGATACTCTCAGTAGATGCTGAAAAAGCATTTGACAAAGTATCCCATCCTTTCTTGATCAAAACTCTTAAAAGTGTAGGGGCAGAGTGTACATACCTCAATATCATCAAAGCCATCTGAGAAAAACCCACAGTGAATATCATTCTCCATGAGGAAAAACTGAGATCTTTTCCACAAAGATCAGGAACATGACAGGGATGTCCACTATCACCACAGCTATTCAACATAGTACTAGAAGTCCTAGCCTCAGCAATCAGAGAACAATAATAAACAGATGGAATCCAAATTAGCAAAGAAGAAGTCAAATTCTCACTCTTTGCATATGATATGATACTTTATGTGCAAAGCCCAAAATACTCCACTCCAAAGCTGCTAGAACCCATACAGGAATTCAGTAAAGTGTCAGGATATAAAATCAATGCACAGAAATCAGTTGCATTTCTTTACACCAACAACAAGACAAAAGAAAGAGAAACTAAGGAGTCTATCCCATTTACAATTGCACCCAAAACCATAAGATACCTAGGAATAAACCTAACCAAAGAGGCAAAAAATCTGTACTCAGAAAACTACAAAGTACTCATATAAGAAATTGAGGAAGACACAAAGAAATGGAAAAGTGTTCCATGCTCATGGATTGGAAGAACAAATATTGTGAAAATGTCTATGCTACCTAAAGTAATCTACACATTTAATGCAATCCTTATCAAAATACCATCAGTTTTTTTCAAAGAAATGGAAAAAATAATCCTAAAATTTATATGGTGCCAGAAAAGACCCTAAATAGCCAGAGGATTGTTGAAAAAGAAAGCCAAAGTTGGTGGCATCACATTTCCAGACTTCAAACTCTATTACAAAGTTGTCATCATCAACACACTATGGTACTGGCACAAAAACAGACACATAGATCAATGGAACAGAATAGAGAACCCAGAAATAGACCCTCAACTCTATGGTCAACTAATCTTCGACAAAGCAGGAAAAATGTCTAATGGAAAAAAGACAGTCTTTTCAAAAAATGGTATTGGGAAAATTGGATAGCTACATGCAGAAGAATGAAACTGGACCATTTTCTTATACCACACACACAAATAGATTCGAAATGGATGAAAGACCTCAATGCATGATAGGAATCCATCAAAATCCTTGAGGAGAACACAGGCAGCAACCTCTTCAACCTCAGCTGCAGGAACTTCTTCCTAGAAACTTTGCCAAAGGCAAGGGAAGCAAGGGCAAAAATGAACTCTTGGGACTTCGTCAAGATCAAAAGCTTTTGCACAGCAAAGGAAACAGTCAACAAAACCTAAAGACAACTGACAGAATGGGAGAAGATATTCACAAATGACATATCAGATAAAAGGCTAGTATCCAAAATCTATAAAGAACTTATCAAACTCAACACCCAAAGAACAAATAATCCAATTAAGAAATGGGAAGAGGACGTGAACAGACATTTCTGCAAAGAAGACATCCAGATGGCCAACAAACACATGAAAAAATGCTCCATATCACTCGGCATCAGGGAAATACAAATCAAAACCACAATGAGATACCACCTCACACCAGTCAGAATGGCTAGAATTAACAAGTCAGGAAATGACAGATGTTGGAGAGGGTGCAGAGAAAAGGGAACCCTCCTACACTGTTGGTGGAAATGTAAGCTTGTGTAGCCCCTTTGGAAAACAGTATGGAGGTTCCTCAAAAAGTTGAAAATAGAGCTACCATACAACCCAGCAATCTCACTACTGGGTATTAACCCTAAAGATATAAATGTAGTGATCCAGAGGGGCACGTGCACCAGAATGTTTATAGCAGCAATGTCCAGTATAGCCAAACTGTGGAAAGAACCTTGATGTCCATCAACAGATGAATGGATAAAGATGATGTGGTACACACACACACACACACACACACACACACACACACACACACACACAGGAATACTATGCAGCCATCAAAAAAAATGAAATTTTTGCCATTTGCAAAGACATGGATGGAACTAGAGGGTACTATGCTTAGTGAAATAAGTCAATCAGAGAAAGACAATTATCATATGATCTCCCTGATGTGAGCAATTTAAGAGGCAGAGTGGGGAGTTTGGGGGTTAGGGAAGGAAAAAAATGAAACAAGATGGCATTGGGAGGGAGAAAAACCAGAAGAGACTTAATATCATTAAAAAAAACTGAGGGTTGCTGGGGAATGGGGGGTATGGAGAGGGTGGTTGGGTCATGGACATTGGGGAGGGTATGTGCTATGGTGAGTTAGTGAGTGCTGTGAAGTGTATAAGCCTGACGATTCACAGACCTGTAACTCCTGTGGCAAATAATACTTTATATGTTAATAAAACTAATGAATTTTTAAAAAGCTGTAATCTTCAAGACATTATGGTATTGGTACAAAAACAGACACATAGACCAATGGAACAGGACAGAGAACCCAGAAACGGACCCTCAGTTCTATGGTTGACAAACTTTTGACAAAGCAGGAAAAAATATCCAGTGGAAAAAAGACTGTGTCTTCAACAAATGGTGTTGGGAAAATCGGACAGCCACATGCAGCACAATGAAACTGGACATTTTTAATACACCATCCACAAAAACAAACTCAAAATGGATGAAGGATCAAATGTGAGACAGGTATCCCATTTGTGGGAATGCAATCTGGTAAAGTCACTCTGGAAAATAGTATGGAGGTTCCTCAAGAAGTTAAAAATAGAGCTATGCTACAACACAGCACAACTAGATATTTACCTAAGGGTTACAAATGTACTGATCCAAGGGGCACCTGCATCCCAATGTTTATAGCAGCGATGTCCAAAATAGCCAAAGATGGAAAGAGCCAAGATGTCCATCAAAGGATGAATGGATAAGGAAGATGTGGTATATATACATAATGGAAAAATACTCAGCCATCAAAAGAAACAATCTTTCCATTTGCAGTGATGTGGATGGAACTAGAGGGTATTTTGTTAATGATGAAGTCAGTGAGAGAAAGAGTATTATCATATGATGTCATTCATTTGGGGAATTTCTGAAACTAAATAGAAGATCATAAGGGAAGGGAGGGGAAAATAAAATAACATGAAATCAGAGAGTGAGACAAACCATAAGTGATTCTTAACTATAAGAAAAATACTGAGGGTTGCTGGAGGGGAGGTGGGTGGGGGGATGGGGTAACTGGGTGATGGGCATTAAGGAGGACATGTGATAGAATGAGCACTAGGTGTTATATGCAACTGATGATTTTCATATCATTATATGCAAATGATGATTCCCAATTCAATTCTGATGATTCTTAGAATTCTAACTCTGAAACTAATAGTACACTATATGTTAATTAATTGAATTTAAATAATTTTTTTATAAAAAATGAGATAGTATTTTTCTTAAAGTAGCAATTTCAAATAAGATGGAAACAAAGATTTATGTACCAAAATACTCAATGTGGATTAAACATTTGAAAAAGGTTAGATACTTTATACAAAATAAACCATTAACTATCTAAAATCACCTCAAAATAGACAATTAACCAGACATTTAAAATCATTTCAACATAGTATTTGAAGGGGCACATGCCCCCAGTGTTTATAGCAGAAATGTCAACAATAACCAAAATATGGAAAGAGCCCACATGTCATTCAACAGATGAATGCATAAAGAAGATGTGGTGTGTGTATATATATACATATATGTATATGTATGTATATATGTATATGTATATATTTTATTACTCGGTCATCAAAAAGAATGAACTCTTGCCATTTACCACCATATAGATGGAACTAAAGGGTATTACATTAAGTGAAATAACTTAACTCAGTGAAAAAGAGAATTACAAACATATGATTTCACTCATATGTGGAATTTAAAAAACAAAACAGATGAACACAAGAGAAGGGAAGGGAAAGTAAAATAAGATGAAAACAGAGAGGAAGATAAACCATAACAGACTCTTAAGTATAGGAAACAAACTGAGGGTTGCTAGAGGGGGAGTAGGTGGGGGAATGGGGTAACTGGGTGATGGGCATGGAAGACAGCACTAGAAGTAATGAGTACTGGGTGTTGTATGCACGGATGAATCACTAAATTCTACCTCTGAAACTAGTAATATGGTATATGTTAATTTTTAAAAATTAAAAAAAATAAAACCATTTTAAAAGAATAAATAATAGTGGAAAATTTCAAGATATTAATATTGGATACAAAATGTTACATACTATGATCCAAATTATGAAGAATATGATATACATATCATACATATAGGCAGAAAAAATAAAATATAATAGGCTATCTTTTGGTAATATTTCAGTTTTTAAAAACTTTTTTGTCATTCCTGCAATTTTCTTCATAAACATGACATTTAGAATCCAAAAAATGGGATTTAAAAGACAAAAACAGCTGAGCATAGTAGAAGGAAAGGAAAAACAAAATAAGATAAAAACAGAGAGGGAGGTAAACCATAAGAGACTCTTAATTATAAGAAACAAACTGAGGGTTGCTAGAAGAGAAGTGTGTGTGGGGATGGGATAATTGAGTGATGGCCATTAAAGAAGGCATTTGGTGTAATAAGCACTGAGTGGTATATGAAACTGATGAGTCACTAAATTCTACCTCTGAAACTAATAATGAACTATATGTTAAGTAAATTGAACTTAAACACAAAATTTCTTAAAAATATATAACAATTTCATTATCAACTTGAGGTTTAGTTGTGGTATATTACATCAGAGTTGAATGCAAAAAAATTTGCAGTTTTTTGTTTCTTATGATTAATAAATATTTATGAAGAAACTAACTAACCATAATGCTAGGCAATAAGGATAAAGAGTATCCCAAAACCATTTTCTTTAGAATTTATCAAGCAGCATATAAGATTTCTTTTTATTTATTTATTTTTTAAAAGATTTTATTTATTTATTTGACAGAGAGAGATCACAAGTAGATGGAGAGGCAGGCAGAGAGAGAGAGATAGAGGGAAGCAGGCTCCCTGCTGAGCAGGGAGCCCGATGCAGGACTGGATCCCAGGACCCTGAGATCACGACCTGAGCTGAAGGCAGCGGCTTAACCCACTGAGCCACCCAGGTGCCCCTAAGATTTCTTTTTATTTATTTATTTATTTATTTATTTTTAAAGATTTTATTTATCTATTTGACATAGAGAGCGAGATCACAAGTAGGCAGAGGCAGGCAGAGAGAGAGGGGGAAGCAGGCTCCCCGCCAAGCAGAGAGCCCGATGTGGGGCTCGATCCCAGGACCCTGAGATCATGACCCGAGCCGAAGGCAGAGGCTTTAACCCACTGAGCAACCCAGGCGCCCCTCTAAGATTTCTTTTTAAATGCTAGGTAACATTATTTCAAATGTTAAGGGTCTATCATATTTCTGTCTCGAGTTTTTGCTGATGTATTTTCAAAATCCCATTCATGTAGACATCCAGAATGAAATGTTTCTTTAGGACAAAGATAAATTTTAAGTACAATTCTTAGTATGATTGTTACATTTGGGTTTTTGTTCTTTAAATTTCTATTTGAGAACATTTGTATTTGCTATGAAATGCCTCTTTCCTTTTAATCAGCATAAAAATAAATGATATTCATGACATGAAAAACTTCCTTTTTAATCTTTAATCTCTTTAATCTTCTTGATTAAATATGATTAACAGAAAAAGAAACAACATTCAAATAAAATAGTATATTATTTGAGTAACCCAAGCCCCCTAAATCACTTGTACCTGATGTTTTCAGATAACTGAAGCAAAAATAATCAGTATGTACACATATAAGTGGGAGTTCATATAGCTTTTATATCTGAGTTCCCTTAATAACACTTAGTTTAAATTATGGCAAAAATAAGAGCTTTATTAACACTGAGTGAAACAACATAACTATTCACTAGTGTTATAACTGGTGGCTTGAGGAAAAAGAAGTCAATAGAAGAAATAAATTCCTGCTTTCATACACTCATGCACCTGGCATGGACCTTATTTGCATAATATAACATTATTAACTAAATATTCGCCTTAATTGCACTGTATCCTATGAATTCCAGGAAACCTTCCTGAGTCTAAATATAGAAACCTAGGTTGAGCTTGAGATTCCTTGGTTAAGCGTGACTTTAAAAGTATCCAAAAGGGTTGTTACTGAGGATGAATATGAGAATTAGTAAGAAAAGAAATTAGGGAAAAGCTAATAAGAAAGAAGAAAGGAACACTAAGAGAAATAATGCTAGTATAAATAAAACAGAAGAAATATAAAAGAATAATATAATGGAGAATATGCTTATCAAATATATATCCATAATCTTTCTTTCACTCCCTCTACCTAAAGTTGAGTAACTGCTCATTAAAGCCATACTTTACTTATTAATGTAATTGTCAAAGGGAATTTTCAAAATGATCTTTTCTACCATGTTTATAAACACATCTTAAATGAAGGGTTATCTGTAGGGTGAAATAAAAAAATGAAAGGCTTCATTCACACTAACCTGATGTATAGTCTTTAGCAAGTTCCATAACCTTTCTTTTTCCTTCCATTCATACATTTATTTGTGCCTCTCTAAACTTTGTAACTTACCTCCAGTTAGGGAAACTTCAGTTAGATAGACATGAAATGTTCAATTTCTTTTAACAAAGAATTAAATTTGAAAAAAAAAGAAATAGGTTATTAACTTTTGTGTAGTCTGGATCATCACCTATGTCTCATTATGCTTCAGCTTAGGGCCTGACTTAGAAATAGGTCAAAGGGATTTAGTTATCATACAAAGTCACTTTTTTGATTTCAGAGAACTGAGATACCATGATGTCTGGAATAATTTGTGAAATGAAATTTTAAGCCTTTTTTGGCGAAACATGGAATTTGAGACTTGTTGTGGTAAAAGTGGTTTATCTCAATGAAAAATCTAATAAATCCCATTTGAATAAATTCCTCTCAAGAGTGCCCATACGATTAGCTTCTTACTATTCTACATTTTTTCCATAAATTTTTATTTTTTTTTCTTTACATTCTTGTCAGAATTTGCCTTTTAATTGACTGCCTCTTTTATTCTAGTTTTATGATGGATCACGGGATATATATTTCCCCTCTATATCATCACATTCCTTACCTAATACGCATTTTAGAAAGAGTAATATACATGAAAATGTTACTTTTCAGGATACCTCAACTACAACTGATCAACAATAGTCTTTAAAATTGTGAGGTTCAGAGAAGAGGGAAGCATATGACAAACCTTCTAGCCTAGACCAAGGCTATGATAATCAAACAGACAATGGAGGATATACTCAAACTTTGTTTTCTTTTGCCTGGTACACTGACATTGTCCTGTAGACAGTCTTAACTTTTGACTGAAAAGAACATAATAAAAGCTATTCTGGATTAGTCCATCTTCCTCAGTATTCTGTTATCAGTTGTGCAGTTCTGAGCACATACTAGGCAATCAATATTTCATTGAACTGTTCTTGCATATCTGACTTCTAACCTATCCCATATAAAAACCATAAATTCTTCCAATAAATGCATGCAAATTTAACTCCTGTTTGAATCTTCATTTTCAGTATACAAAACCTTTTTTAACATATAAAATACTTTTCATTTATCTTAATGCAGCTATTTCTACCCTATGTCCCAGTATTCTACTTCCAGCACACACCTTAGAGAACTCTTGCAAATATGTACCGTGTTATACAGTTAGTCACCACAGCATTTCTTGTAATTGGAAAAGAATATGAAAACAACCTATAAATTACCATGAAGAGGGAATGGATAAATAAAATGAGCCATATTTATATGATAAATTATATGATAAAATATTTATAGGATAAATTATTATATATATACATGTATAAATATCAACATGGGTAGGTCTCGTAAGTAATGTTGAGTAAAAGGTATGGAACCTAGACATATACTAAGGGTAATATTGATATAAATTTAAAGACATGTATAAAATATTGTATATTTCCCATGAATGTATATTTATGCATGGAAAAGAGTAAACACAGTACTTCATGAAAGTAGTTGTTTCCAAGAGGGAGAGCAAAGAATAAGACTAGTGAGTGTAGTCAAAGGAGACTTCAAATTCACTATGCTGTTTTATTTATTTTATTTTAAGGGGCGCCTGGGTGGCTCAGTTTGTTAAGCAACTGCTTAGCAGGGAGTCTGCTTCTCCCTCTGACCTCTCCCCTCTCATGCTCTCTCTCTCAAATATATAAGTAAAATCTTAAAAAAAAAGGGGGGGGGAGTCTGAGGGTTTTGAAGGGACGGGGGGTGGGAGGTTGGGGTACCAGGTGGTGGGTATTATAGAGGGCACGGATTGCATGGAGCACGGGGTGTGGTGCAAAAATAATGAATACTGTTATGCTGGAAATAAAAAATAAATAAATAAATAAATAAATAAATAAATAAATAAATAAATGAATAAATAAAAGAAAAAAAAGAACTGGAAACAAGTGTGACAAAATACTGACTATTGTCAGGGGACCTGGGCAGCTCAGTTAGTTAAACATTCAATACTTGGCTTTGGCTCAGGTCCTGATCTCACATCTTGATCTTAAGAGTCCTGAGATCCATTTTTCTCCATGCTCAGCAGGCAGTCTGCTTGTCCCTCTCCCTCTGCTTCTCCTCCTCCCCCTTATCTTTCAAAAACAAACAAATTAATGTTTTAAAAATATTGACTGTTGTAAATTCTTAGAAGAGTTAGAAACGTGGATGTTTAATATTTTTATATATTCTGTATTTTAAAAATTTCTCATAAAAATAAATTTTCTTATAAAACTACAAAGAGACTCATGTAATACTGATAGCATATACTATAAACTTATTAAAAACAAAAAAGGAATACTTCCCTCTATGACTGAGTAGGGCTGAGTCACAGAAAGATCACCAACTCTTAGCTGCTTAAGATACTAGGAACAAATTCATATTTGCTCTACCCATATACTCCATGATTTTATGCTGAGTCAAACAACCCATTCACTCTACGGAAAATATGAAATATTCTATTAATATTAGTCTAGTCTGATCCAAGCACTTCTAGAACTTTTTGTAACTCCTTCTCTGGCCCCACGCTTGACATTAATTTTTTCTCATGAAGTGATGAACAGAAATGCCACAATGTTTCCAAAGACAAAGGTACCATGGTTTTATATCAGAATGATTTTCTCTTGTGTTTCAAATCCCTTTCTTGATGTTTACCTCTTTGTTAAGGATTTCTTGGCTGCAGGAGACATTACTAAGCTATCATTTCTGAGAGCCTCTGGGTATTCTAACATTCAGGGTAATCTCATTTAAACTTCATAATAAATCTGGGGAATAAATACTATTACCCCTGTTTTTGCAAATGAGGAAATTGAAACAAAGAAATTAAATAACTTGTCCTAGATAATCATGTATTAAATATAAGAAGCAGAAAATCAAATCTAGCTCTCAATGACTCTAAATGTTCTGTTCTTTCTAATGCCTTCAAAGTGAAAAATTTTATAACAACTTCATAATCTCTTTCCTGGATCCAATTTTACCAGTTTCAGTGAAAAAGTTCAAAATCTAGACATGTTATGGTGCATTGCATTTTCCATGGTTATCCCTAAAAAAGAATAAGCTGAGAGATGTTTCATTGTTGTTATTTAGATGCTTTGTTGGTAATGTTGTGTATCTGTTGACTTAATATAAAGGCAGCACTAGATAATTATAGAGCTAGATTAGTGGTCCTTAACTGGAAGTGATTTTATTCTCCAGAGGATATTTGGCAATCTCTGGAGACATTTTTGGTTGTCACAACTTTGGAGGTGGTAGGAAGCTACTGGTATGTAGAGGGCCAAGGATGCTGTTAAATGCCCTACAATGTACAGTGAAGTCCTCCAAAACAAATAATTGACCAGCCCAAAATGTCTATAGCATTGGATAAAAAAACCCTGACACAAGGGGAAGAATTGTGGAGTACACTATAGCTGACTTTAGGAAAAATAATATTTGAAAATAATAGAATGTATGTTAAGTATACTGGAATTTTAAAACTTTAAGAAATAGAATATATGTACTAAAATATAGAGAAGTCAAAGAAGTTACAAAACATTCTAACACTGTTCTAACCCATTATCAGATAAATTTCTAAAACCATGAGAATGACTTTGAGAGAATTTTGACTTGAGATTCCACAATCAGTCTATGGTAAGAAAGTAATAGTAAATAAAAGCAGTATCTACAACTAAGTGTGTGGTGCTGTGGTCAGGAAAATGGGATACAAGAGTAGAGAGTAATAGACTTTTAAGAGAGTATTTTTTTTTTTTACCTTGCCTTCACCTTTCTGATAAGTCTCTTATTTTTGCTTTTTCTTTTCTTAAAGAGTTTTCTTCAACCAGCTCCTAGATGGTAAAATAATAGAGATATGGAAAATTTTATTAAAAATGAGTTTCTCTATGAGCACCTACACCTATGTTAAAGAATTTCGGAATCATACAACTCTCAAAACTAATTTGAAATTATCCCAGAGTGGGAAAGTATCTCTAATAATAGCAAATGCTTTATTCTTTTTCACCATTTCACCCTTTAAGAATCAATCAACTCATCTAATGACAAGATATAATTGCATTGATCATTCAAGTTTTAAAAAGTTTTCCTGGTAGGGGCGCCTGGGTGGCTCAGTGGGTTAAGCCACTGCCTTTGGCTCAGGTCATGATCTCAGGGACCTGGGATCGAGTACCGCATCGGGCTCTCTGCTCAGCAGGGAGCCTGCTTCTCTCTCTCTCTCTCTGCCTGCCTCTCTGTCTACTTGTGATCTCTCTCTGTCAAATTAATAAATAAAAAAAAAATCTTAAAAAAAAAAAGTTTTCCTGGTAAAGTCAAATTTTCAAGCCTTGAGTGCTCTGTTAAAAATCAAAGATTTCTAGAGAAATTCTCTTTCTGATAACTATGTATTACAATCACCAAATATCACCATTTATTATTAAAATAACAAGGAAATCTTAAGAATTATCACTTATAAAATGGTAAATGTATCTATTTTTCCTAACTATCCAAGACTTCCCTTTTTAAATTTTTATTTATTTATTTGTCAGAGAGAGAGAGAGAGAGAGAGAGAGAGAGAACAGGCAGGCAGAGTGGCAGGCAGAAGCAGAGGGAGAAGCAGGCTCCCTGCTGAGCAAGGAGCCTGATGTGGGACTTGATCCCAGGACTCTGGGATCATGACCTGAGCCAAAGGCAGCCACTTAACCAACTGTGTCACCCAGATGTCCCTATTACTTTTCTATTCAGTTGAATCTTACACTCAGTTACTGCAGTCACTCAAACCCATTCTTCTTGTCTTTGAACTTTTGTTCCTACATCATCATCTATTCACCTGAACTAATAGAATTTTAACTCTTCTGTAGCTCTAATCTTTCTCTTGCCACTTGAAGAGTGTTAGGCTAGGAAGTTCTGAAAATGAAAAACCAACAGAAAAATAAAACCAGTTAGGTGTTTGTTGCCTGCCTGGGGAAAAACTTTTCCCATTATGAACAAGAAAGACCCAACGAAGAAACAAAACAGAGGATCATAGTGGAAGGGAGGGAAAAAATAAAATAAAATGAAATCAGAGAGGAAGACAAACCATAAAAGACTCTTAACTATAAGAAACAAACATGGACGGGACTGGAAGAGATTATGCTGAGTGAAATAAGTCAAGCAGAGAGAGTCAATCATCATATGGTTTCACTTATTTGTGGAGCATAACAAATATCATGGAGGACAAGGGGTGTTAGAGAGGAGAAGGGAATTGGGGTAAATTGGAAGGGGAGGTGAATCATGAGAGACTATGGACTCTGAAAAACAATCTGAGGGGTTTGAAGTGGTGGGGGGGTGGGAGGTCGGGGTACCAGGTGGTGGGTATTATAGAGGGCACGGATTGCATGGAGCACTGGGTGTGGTGAAAAAATAATGAATACTTTTTTTCTGAAAATAAATAAATTAATTAAAAAAAAAGAAACAAACTGAGGGCTGTTGGAGGAGAGATTGGTGGGGAAATGGGAAGACTGGGTGATGGTCATTAAGGAGGGCACTTGATGTATTGAATACTGAGCAACCAATGAATAACTGAACTCTACATCTGAAACTAATGATACACTATATGTAAATTAATTGAATTTAAATAAAATAGCTTAAAAAAAGGAAAGACCCTAAGATGTAGATGGAGCTAGAGAGTATTACACTAAGTGAAATAAGTCAGTCAGAGAAAGACAAATGCCATATGATTTCACTCATATGAGGAATTTAAGAAACAAAACAAATGCTCATGGGGAGAAAAAAGAGAGGCAAACAAAGAAACAGACTCTTCACTATAGAGAAAACACTGATGACTATCAGAGGGGAGGTGGGAGCATGGGTTAAATAGGTGATGGGGATTAGGGGGTGCACTTGTGACGAGCACCAGGTTGTATAGAAGTGTTGGATCACTAAATTTTACACCCAAAATTGATATTACACTGTATGCTAACTGAAACTTAAATAATGAAGTCATTTGATACAATATAAAAAAATGTGCTATCACAAAACTGAAATTAAAATTTTTTAAAATTAAATAATTTAGATTTTAAATGAAAATTTTTAATAAATATTTTTAACTTTAAAAGGCAGAGCTTGTTCTTTTTAACACAGTAGATTGTAAAATATTTAGAAAGCTAAGAATGATAAACCATGAAAATAACTCAACTTACTGAGGGAATGATTATAATTTACCACATTAGCTTTACTTGAATAACATCAAATTTTAATATATTCAATAGATGCGGAGTGAACGTAAGATAGTGTATTTGTTCTTTAGATCTCAATGATATTGGTAAAAATTCACAAATATTTTAAAACATATCTTTCTAAGTAACCATAATTGAAATTTTCCATTTCTGAGTTTATCAACTAATAAACTGATACTGCTTCAGTTAAACTTTCATACTTAGAATTAACTAAGTTCCAAAAGAACAGTTTGGGAGGTCCTATACTTGTCATTTTTATCATTATAGCCCTGTTCAAAGGGTGAAGGGAGAAAGGTATTTGTCTATTTAGGTGAGACAAGGTTAGCAGTATTACTAAATCTGGAAGAGTGGAAGAAATACAACCAAGATCTAAGATAACACAAAATAATAAGAAATATAAATACAATAAACAATGAATTAATAATAGTTCCTATGGTGAGAGAGAAAAATTATATTGTTAAAGACTACATCTGGCTTTAAAAAGTTTAACTTTAATTATCACTGTAATAAAATAAACATTTGCAGATTTCATCCTAATATACTTAGGAGACTTAAATTCTTGATCTTAAGTGTTTAGAATATATGTTAATATAACCCCAATATATTTTCAGAGGCTATATTAACCTGGAAACAACACAAATATCCATTAGGACAATGAATAAAAAATTACAAAATGCTCATACAGTGGAATACAGCAGTAAAAATGAATCAACTATGGTTACAAGAAATAATGAAGACAAGGAACAATATGAATTACAAAAGCAAGTCAGTGAAGAAAAAACACTATGATTTACAGAGTTTAGAAATATGCAACAGTAAATAATATGTTGTTTAGGAATGCAAATATGATGATAAAACCATAAAGAAAACCTGGGAAATTATATATAAATTTGAGCAGCAGTTGCCTCTAAAAGGGGAAGGAAAGAAATGTGATTAGGGAAGGGGTACACAAGGGGATTTAAAAGGAATAGTAGTTTTCTTAAACTTGGTCACCAGTGTTTGTTGCATTGCTTTTTATTCTGTACTCATGTTTTACAAGTATTTTACAGGTATTCAATATTTAATAAAAACAATTAAAATTTGATGTCTTTCCTTTCTATACTTTCTTTGTAATAAAAATAAGTTCATTATTTTAAGATATTTCAATTCATTGCTTCAACAGCAACAATATGCACATAATTTAAGTATTTCTATTACTATACCTAAGATCAAAAATAAATTCTAAATCTAAATTTAAGACATAAGATGTCCAAGAAAAACATGAGGGCAATTTTTGGAGTCAAAATTAGTTCATAACTCATAAAAATAAAAACAATATCTGAATTTTCTCAGTTGTTCCAATATATATGTTATGCATTTTTTTTTCCCAACCTAACATGGATAATAACAAATTTGCTAACTGAACAAATATCTTTAGATCTTAATTCTACTAAAAACCTTATTTGATCCTAAAGATGCCCCTTTTAAGAAGTTCTACAATAGGCAAAACACTTTAAAAACACTTTTTAAAAAGGCTTATTTTCTAGGTTACCTACATATAACTAAAAATAACAAATAAACATGGAAATTCATAAGCTTTAATGGATTGTTCTAGTCTACACGCAGATTTACTACAGCGCTGTATTAATACACATTAAGCATTTAGGGAAGAACTTTTTTAAAAATACTTTTTCACTTTCATACCAAAAAAAGCTCTCAGTGAAATACAATTGTTTATCTAGCATGTAAAACGATGAAAGCATGATGAAATCTGCTAAGTTTTTTGTCTCTGTAAAGGTAAATCTTGAATCTGAAACATATATAGACAGAGCAAGATCAAAAAGTAAATACAGTCTTTACACAATTCATTTATGTAAGTGGTTTCCAGATTGTACTTTCCCTGAAACTTTAGAGAAAAGATAAAAAGGCTTTTCAATATCAAGAGTTTATAATTAGTTAACAGTCTGATGCCTACAAATCTTCATTAACACAAAAATGTAAAACAGTACCTTTCAGAACCATTTTGGTGCAACAGGAAACAATTCTAAAGATAAAAAGGCCACTATATATTCATTATTTCCCCCACATATTGAAATTTTAAAGATGAGAAAAAATTTAAATCTAAACGTATAGAATTCCTCAGTAAGAGAATAATTATTCTGGCTAATTTCCCCCAAAGCATGTCTTGGAATTTCCAAGAGTTTTGACTTAAAATATAGCAATACCATCAAAGATAGCCTTTCTTCCTATAAATCTAGAGAAGGCGTCTAATAAATTACCTTGAATATTTTAATGTCACATATAAAATGCCGAACAGTATTTAGTGTTTCAATTAAGCCCCCATCCCTTACAATTTGGAGAGATTTCATAGTAATTTTTGTATTTTACCCTTCTGTGAAAAATAAGAATAATTTATTACGAATTTGTATTTTACAGCAACTTCACCTCTTAAACCTGGGCTTACTTTGATTTCCCTGTCTAACTCAAAGTATTAAGAATCATAATCTTTTTTAAAACTTCAGCTGAAACTCACAACTCAAAATTTCCAACCCCGCTTATCCCATATTTCCTCACTTCATAGGGTTATATACATTTCTAAAGTACTGTAGAAACCCTATACCTTTTCCTTCATCCGTTGGACTTAAACTCTGAGAACAGAAGGGAGGGGCCAAGGTTAGCGTGTAATCTGAGGAAAGAGTTGGAGCGGAAAGTTAAGTAGAGTTCAGAGTACGACAAAAGAACTAGACGGTTAGCTGGGTGAGGAAATCCGTTAGGGGCTGGTTTAAGGACGTGAGGGGGAGGGGCATAACCCTTAGTGCCCGCCACCGCCCCCAAGCGACTGCTGCCTATCAGCCTCTTGGAGGGGCCGCCATTTTGAGGTTACACCAGCCCCGCCCCTCGGTCGTAGGCGGTTCCACACCGGGCAGTCTAGGCACGGAATCAGGAAGTACCACTGTAAACCTAGAAGCCAGGCTGGCAGAGGGTCAGAAATAGGGCAGTACTCTGAGACCTCTCGTATCAAATTTGTACCACTGCTCTGGCTGTTGCCTCACCAAAAAAGCCGTAGGGCCATGTCAAATATGGAGAGTATCCTTTCCCGTATGAATAGCTGCTCATGGGCTGAAGGGAAGGGGAGAAGGGCTGGGGCTCTGGGAGTCCCCTGCTGGTGACCTTTGTGGAAGCTGTGGAAGGATGAGGACTCTGATGCTGACTGGTAGGAGTCTGTAACTTTGTTGTTGCAGTGTTTCCTGGTAGCCACCGATATCGGACAACCGGGACTGCTTTGGCGAGAGTCGAGTGCGGAATTGGTCTGAGATGATTCTTGTGCCTGAACCCTTCCTTGTTCAGGGCTGCTGTCATTTGTCCTTCCAGTTAGTTTATACACTTAGAAATTGAGAAGGGGTTGTATGGATAAAGGCAGCAGGAGTTTGCCAGAGGTTTGAGGCAAATGTATAGGTTTTGAATGCAATGCAAAGGCAAATAATTTCTGTGGAACTTCTTCATTTTTCTGGATGTAGGTGACTAGTAATGAGGTGTAGTCCTTAATAGCAGCCCTGCAAACTAAATTGAGTGCTTGCTTGTTAATATTCTGATTTCAGAATGAGGAAACTCATTGTTCCCTGAAACTAGAAAAATTCATCAGCTGCGTCTGTGTTCCCACTAGGCACTAAGGTCAGGGTTAGGAACCAAGCTGTGTGACTTCCAGAATTGGAGGATGAAGTGTTTTTCACTACTGAACTACCGTCACAAGATTTCCATTTCTCTGTAATTCCTCCTCCTTCCAGGAGTTGGTATTATAAAAAATAGAGTAGCTTGGTATTTTGCCACTGAATGAAACTTGACCAAATGACATAGTGTGGGTAACAGTTATTGTTTGATAGTTCATGTTAAAGCTCTTTTGTCTTCATTAGTTTGTAAGTCTGAAAAATAGAAGGATTTTTGGTGGGAGGATAAAATTATATAAGCCATACTGAGAACATTGATATAAAATCACTTTCTATCCTGTGCTGAACCGACCAGGATAAACCATGAATAAAATGAATCCTTGAGGAAGTGCAGAAATAGGTCATTTCATAAGCAGAGTAAATCAGTAAAAGGCTCAGTTTTCACAGCACTTTAAAAGATATAATTTATGGAAGTGTAGTTTTGTTAGATGATTTTTTTTAAAGCAACTAGGGTAGTAGAAGATGAATTTCTAATCCGTTCTTCCTCTTAAGAAATGAGTTAGGGCAAGTCATATAGCCTCTGTCAGGTAACCTTTATTCACTTGTAAACATACAACCTGATCTGCCAACCTTATATAGCTATTGTGAAGATAAAATGGAAGGGATTATTAAATTGTAACATTTTGAACATACTGTTAAATATTATGAAATAGAGTACAATTGATATCTCTTTCCCCAGAACTTTTGGAAGGATTTGAGTTAATAGCTCTAAAATTGCTTTGTTTCTTATAATGCAAGTTATTTTTGCTCTACCTAAGCCTACCCTATGGGATTTACAATAACAAGATATTTACTGATCTACTGAAAAGCATGTATGCCTGACTATAATTAAAATTAATAGTACTGGGGTGCCTGAGTGGCTCAGTGGGGTAAGCCTCTGCCTTCAGCTCAGGTCATGGTCTCAGGGTCCTGGGATCAAGCCCTGCATTGGGCTCTCTGATTAGCAGGGAGCCTGCTTCCCCCTCTCCCTCTGCCTGCCTTTCTGCCTACTTATGATCTCTCTGTCAAATAAATGAATAAAATCTTTTAAAAATTAATAGTACTGTTATCAATAGTTTAATAGTTAAAATGAAGTATTAACTACCCATCATTCTGTCCAAGGAAGTGTAGAATCCAGATCTTTTCCTTGAAGTAGAGAGAAAGGAAATGACCTATACTCAGACCTGTCTTCCATAAATAAAGAACCTAAGTTGAAACTTGACTAACACTTACTTGTCACCTATATAAAATGCAAAAATATCATTGTTAACAGTATATAAGACCAAGTGTGCAAACAGTTGAATTAATATGGTAATTGTGACTGTTGTCTTTTGTTAAACATACAAAATTTATCATGGTAGATTAAATTTCACTTTAAAGAACTCAGTGGAATGGCCAAATTTATTTGTTGTAAGGTGTTTTACAAGTGTAAAACACTTGTATACTTAAGAGCAATATGTGTGCAATATTAATACAGTATATTTCAGTAGTGTTTGACTAACTTGCAGGAATGAAACAGTAGAAGATAAATTATTAAGGGTTACATCCCTACTCCAAGCTCCTTTTTTTCCCTTCCTTTTCTATGTTTCTACCCCTCTTCTGGCATTTTGTTGTTTTTGTTGGACTTGACTCAAGCATGCTTCAACCCAGAAAGCTTTTCATGTCATCTTAATCTCTTAACCCACCATTTCCAACAAACCTAGAAATCTGAGAGCACCAGTTCCCACTGTGTGCTCACTTCTCTCTTTCTCCCTGCCCCCACCCAGTTTAGCTTTTGGCACTATTGTCATTATAGGTTTACTCTTACATTAGACTGTGAGTTCTTTGAGGATCAGATCCTTATGCTCCGTCTTTGAATCTTCATATCCTTGCACAGCATTTGCCCTATAATGGACACAAAATGGGAAGTGGCCTTGTGTTAAGAATTAATTAACATATATTGAGCCTCTACTGTGCACTAAAGAATACACCTATGCTTCTGATACAGGAGGTTATAAGACCTATTCTGAACCTTAAGCACCTTTTGATCTGAATCAGGACACATAGGTGGGGATAAATATCAGTACAAGGTAGCATATACTAACTGAGGTGAATGCTTGAGCAGTGATTCTTGATCACATGTGTGGATTTACTAAACTTGAAATTGTATGTTAGATTTCTATATTAATTATCCTAGAGAAAATATAGGTACCTGACATCTGTTTTTCCCAAGGATTCTAACTTGAAAAAGGTTGATAAGTAATGAGGTAGATAATAGGTAGTGTAGTATTTCTGAGAGAAAAGGGTGTTGTAAACTGTACTGGTATCATTGTCTCCTTTTGTAGTTGCCCAAACAGATAAGACCGTGTTATAGGCAAAACTTGCCAGCTACCTTAAAAATGTATTTTTGCTATTATGAATGGATTTATATCTTAAAGCAGAACTAACTATATATCAGAGTCTCTGAGGTTTTCGTAGTATTGACAAGTGTATTGTGATTTTTTCAGACTAAATATTTTTTAAACTTTATTTTAGTTTTTCATTGTTCTAAGGTGCATTGTTTGTGCACCACACCCAGTGCTTCATGCAATACATGCCCTCCATAATACCTACCACCAGGCCCTCCCAAACCCCCCCAACCCCTACACCTCCAAAGCCCTCACTTAGTCTCTCAGAATCCACAGTCTCACATGGTTCTTCTCCCCCTCCAATTTCACTCAACTCACTTCTCTGCTCCAACTCCCAGTGTCCTCCATGTTATTCCTTATGCTCCACAAGTAAGTGAAACCATATGAAAATTGACTCTCCCTGCTAGACTTATTTCACTCAGCATAATCTTATTTCACTCAGCATAATCTTATCCATGTTGATACAAAAGTAGGGTATTCATCCTTTCTGATGGAGGCATAATATTCCATTGTATATATGGACCATATCTTCTTTACCCATTTATCTATTGAAGGTCATCTTGGCTCTTTCCATAGTTTGGCGACTGTAGCCATTGCCGCTATGAACATTGGGATAAAGATAACCCTTCTTTTCACTACATCTGTATCTTAGGAGTAAATACCCAGTAGTGCAATTGCAGGTCATAAGATAGCTATATTTTTAATGTCTTAAGGAGTGTCCACACTGTTTTCCAAAGTGGCTGCACCAACTTGCATTCCCATTCAACAGTGTAAGATGGTTCCCCTTTCTCCACATCCTCTCCAAAACTTTTTACTATCTTGTTGATTTTCGCCATTCTAACTGCTGTAAGATGGTATCTCAATGTGGTTTTGATTTGAATCTCCCTGATGGCTAGTGATGATGAACATTTTCTCATGTGTCTGTTAGCCATTTGTATGTCTATTTTGGTGAAATGTCTATTCATATCTTCTGCCCATTTTTAAAAAAAAAAATATTTTATTTATTTATTTGACAGACAGAGATCACAAGTAGGCAGAGAGGCAGGCAGAGAGAGAGAGAGGAGGAAGCAGGCTCCCCGCAGAGCAGAGAGCCCGATGTGGGGCGCGATCCCAGGACCCTGGGATTATGACCCGAGCTGAAGGCAGAGGCTTTAACCCACTGAGCCACCCAGGCACCCCTTTCTGCCCATTTTTTGACATGATTATCTTTTTTGTGTGTGTGGAGTTTGAGGAGATCTTTATATATCTTGGATATCAGCCCTTTGTCTGTAGTGTCATTGGTGAATATCTTCTCCCATTCCATGAGTTGCCTCTTTATTTTGTTGACTGTTTCCTTTGCTGTGAAGAAGCTTTTGATCTTGATGAGGTCCTCAAAGTTCATTTTCACTTTTGTTTCATTTGTCTTTGGAGACATGTCTTGAAAGAAATTGTTGTGACCAGTGTCAAAGAGGTTACTGCCCATGTTGTACTCTAGGATTTTGATAGATTCCCGCCTCACATTGAGCTCTTTTATCCATTTCAAGTTTATCTTCAAGTTGCATTCTCCTATATATATCTGTCCAATTTTCCCCACACCATTTATTGAAGAAACTTTTTTTTTTCACTGTACATTTTTTCCTGCTTTGTCGAGGATTAGTTTACCATAAAGTTGCAGGTCCCTATCTGGGCTCTCTACTCTGTTCTACTGGTCTATTTGTCTGTTTTTATGCCAGTACCATGCTGTCTTGGTGATCACAGCTTTGTAGTAAAGCTTGAAATCAGGCAACGTGATGCCCCCAGTTTCGTGTTTCTTTTTCAACATTTCCTTAGTCATTGGGCATCTCTTCTGGTTCCATGCAAATTTTAGGATTGTTTGTCCCAGCACTTTGAAAAATGCTTGTGGAATTTTGATTGGGATGGCCTTGAAAGTATAGATTGCTCTAGGCAGTATAGACATTTTAGCAATGTCTATTCTTCCAATCCATGAGCATGGAATGCTTTTCCATCTTTTTGTGTCTTCCTTAATTTCTTTCATGAGTGTTCTGTAGTTCCTTGAGTGCAGATCCTTTACCTCTTTGGTTAGATTTATTCTCAGGTATTTTATGATTCTTGGTGCTATAATAAATGGAATTGATTCTCTAATTTCCCTTTCTGTGTTTTCATTGTTAGTGTATAAGAAAGCAAGTGATTTCTGTGCATTGATTTTGTGTCCTGCCACATTACTGAATTGCTGTATGAGTTCTAGTAGTTTGGGGGTGGTTTCCCATATAAAGTATCATGTCATCTGCAAAGAGAGAGAGAGTTTGACTTCTTCTTTGCCAATTTGAATACATTTTATTTCTTTTTCTTGTCTGATTACTATTTCTAGGACTTCTAGTACTATGTTGAACAAGAGTGGTGAAAGTGGGCATCCTTGTTGTGTTCCTGATCTCAAAGGGAAGGCTGCCAGCTTTTCCTGAGGGTGATATTTGCTCTGGGTTTTTCATAGATTTTATGAAGTTGAGGAATGTTCCCTCTATCCCTGTACTTTAAAGCACTTTAATGAGGAACAGATGCTGAACCTTGTCTAATGCTTTTTCTGCATCAATTGAGAGGACCATGTGGTTCTTCTCTTTTCTCTTATTGATTTGTTCTATCACATTGATTTGAAAATGTTGAACCACCCTTGCATCCCAGGGATTAATCCCACCTGAGATTATTCACCATGGTGAATAATCTTCTTAATGTATGGTTGGATCCTATTACTGAGGATCTTTTTGAGAATCTTAGCATCCATATTCATCAGGGATATTAGTCTGAAGTTTTCCTTTCTGGTGGGGTCTTTGCCTGATTTGGGGATCAGGGTAATGCGGACTTCATACAAGGAGTCTGGAAATTTTCCTTCTGTTTCTATTTTTTGAAACAGCTTCAGGAGAATAGGTATACTTTCTTCTTTGAATGTTTGGTAGAAATCCCCAGGGAATCTGTCAGGTCCTGGGCTCTTGTTTTTTGTGAGGTTTTTGATCACTGCTTCAATCTCATTACTAGATATTGTTCTATTCAGGTTATCAATTTATTCCTGATTCAGTCTTGGAAGTTTTTTTTTTTTACCTTTACTTTTTTACTTTTTAGTTTTCTTTTCAGTGTACCAGAATTCATTATTTATGTACCATACCCAGTGCTCCATGCAATACATGCCCTCCATAAGTTTATTGGTTTCCAGGAATGCATCCATTTCTTCTAGGTTGCTTAACTTATTGGCAAAACTGTTATAACTGTTGATAGTAATTTCTGATGGTTGGTTTTATTTCCTTGGTGTTAGTCATGATTTCTTCCCTTTCATTCATAATTTTATTAATTTACATTCTCTCTCTTTTCTTTTGGATTAGTTTGGCCAGTGATTTATTTATCTATCTTTCTGATTCTTTCAAAGAACCAGCTTCTGGTTTTGTTGATGCATTCTACTGTATCTCTAATTTCTATCTCATCGATCTCTGCTCTAATCTTGATTATTTCCCTTCTTGTACATGGGGTGGGCTTAATTTGTCATTGTTTTTCAAGTTCTTTAAGGTGTAAAGAGAGCTGGTGTATTCTGGATTTTTCAACTTTTTGAGGGAAGCTTGGATGGCTATGTATTTCCCCCTTAGGACCAACTTTGCCATATCCCATAGGTTTTGGACTGATATGTCTACATTCTCATTGTTTTCCATGAAATGTTTAAGTTCTTTTGGGTTTCCTGGTTGATCCAAACATTCCTGAGCAGGGTGGTTTTTAGCTCCAAAGTGTTTCAATTCCTTCCAAACTTTTTCTTGTAGTTGAGTTCCAGTTTCAAAGCATTGTGATCTGAGAATATGCAGGGAATAATCTCAGTCTTTTGGTACCAGTTGAGCCCTGATTTGTGACCAGTATGTGGTCCATTCTGGAGAAAGTTCCATGTGCACTTAAGAAGAATGAGTATTCTTATGTTTTAGGGTGGAATCGTCTATATATATCTGTGAGGTCCATCTGGTCCAATATGTCATTCTAAGCTTTTGTTTCTTTGTTGATTTTCTGCTTGGATGATCCGTCTATTCCTGAGAGTGGCATGTTAAGATCCTCTACTATTAATGTATTCATATCAGTATGACTCTTTAACTTGATTAACAGTTGCCTTATATAGTTGACAGCTTCCATATTTTTTTTAAGATTTTATTTATTTATTTGACAGAGAGAGAGATCACAAGTAGGCAGAGAAAGAGGAGGAAGCAGGCTCCCTGCCAAGCAGAGAGCCCAATGCGGGACTCGATCCCAGGACCCTGAGATCATGACCTGAGCCAAAGGCAGAGGTTTTAACCCACTGAGCCACTCAAACGCCTGACAGCTCCCATATTGGGGGCATAAATATTTTTGTTAGATCTTGGTGGATAGACCCTGTAAGAATGTTGTAGTGACCTTCTTTAACTCTGACTACAGTCTTTAGTTTGAAAACTAGTTTATCTACTATGACAATCACTATCCCAGCCTTTTTTTAGGCCTGTTGGCATGAAAGACACTTCTCTATCCCTTCAGTTTCAGTCTGGATGTATCTTTCGGTTCCAAATGTTTCTCTTTAAATTTTTTTTAAATTTTATTTATTTATTTACCTGACAGACAGAGATCATAAGTAGGTAGAGAGGCAGGCAGAGAGAGAGGAGGAAGCAGGCTCCCTGCCGAGAGGAGAGCCCGATGCGGGGCTCGATCCAAGAACCCTGAGATCATGACCTGAGCCAAAGGCAGAGGCTTAACCCACTGAGCCACACAGGTGCCCCCAAATGTTTCTTTTATAGACAGCATATAGACAGTTTCTGTCGTTTTATCCAGTCTGCAACCCTGTTCCATTTTATGGGAGCATTTAGGCTGTTCACGTTGAGAGTGATTATTGGAAGATACATTTCTATTGACATCATGTTGTCTGTTAAGTCCTTGTTTCTATAGATTGTCTATAAATTTCTCTTCTATGTCACTCTTGGGTTCTTTTTTCTTTTATAGAACCCCCCCCCCCTTAATATTTCATGTATTGCTGGCTTGGTGGTCACATATTCTTTTAAACCCTGTTGGTCTTGGAAGCTCTTTATCTCTCCATCCATTTTGAATGTCATCCTTGCTGAATAAAGTATTCTTGGCTGCATGCTCTTCTCATTTAGTGCCCTAAATATGTTTTTCCAGCCCTTTCTGGCTTGCCAGGTTTCTGTGGTCAGGTCAGGTCTGACATTATTCTGATGGACCTTCCTCTATACCTAAGGAATTGCTCTCCTCTAGCTGCCCTCAGAAACTCTTGTCTAAAATTATGATTCGTGAGCTTCACAATTAAGTGCCTTGACGTCTTTCTAGATTTGTTGATCTTTGTGGGTGCTTTTTCTGCCCTAGGACAGGAATGCTTGATCTGTTCCCCAGATTGGGAAAACTTTCATCCAGAATTTGTTCAACTACCTCTTTTAGTCTTTTGCCTTTTTCCATGCCCTCAGAGATCCCAATAATTCTGAGGTTGGAACATTTCATGGCTTCTAAGCTGTTTGTTCCAGGCCTCCTCCTGATCCTTTTTCTTTATCAGTTTGTCTTCTAGATAACTAATTCTATCTTCTGGCCAGGTTGCCCTAGCTGTCAGGGTATTTACATTTGATTGGATCTCATTGATAGCATTTTTTTTAAAGATTTTATTTATTCATTTGATCACAAGTAGGCAGAGAGGCAGGCAGAGAGAGAGAGAGGAGGAAGCAGGCTCCCCGCGGAGCAGAGAACCCGATGCGGGACTCGATCCCAGGACCCTGAGATCATGACCTGAGCCGAAGGCAGTGGCTTAAACCACTGAGCCACCCAGGCGATAGCATTTTTAACTTCTGCCAGGTTGGCTCTCACTTCCACCCTTAGAGATTCTCTATTTTCACTAATGGTTTTCTCCAACCTACCCATTGCCTGGATAATTGTTACTCTGAATTCCCTTTCTGACATACTGTTTATGTCCATATCCAGTAGTTCTGATGGAGAGGGCACAGTCTCTGAATTTTTCTGTTGGGTGTTCCTCCTCCTAGTCATTTTGTTGAGAGGTGGTTGAGGGGATGTATAGCTGAATATATCAACCATGTACCAGGCATGGTGCACCCTGTAGAATTTCAGAGCAATTGGAAGTCACCACCAAAACAAAAGAAAAGAAGAATGAAAGAGAGAAAGAGAGAGAGAGAGAAAAAGAGAAAACCCAGCCAGAATGAGCCCCAAAGGTAAGATTTATAAGGTATATAAACAAAAACAGACAAACAAAAAGACAGACAAAAATAAATGACAAGAAAAAAAAAAGAACCCAGCCAAAATGAACCCCAAGTATAAGATTTATATAATACCATAACAAAAAAAAATGCACAGAAGCACTGACAGAAGAAAAAGATTGGAAGGTGGTTATAAATACTCAATGTGGGTGAGGAAGGTTAATTTGATTCTTCCTGGGTGTATCTTGATATCTTTGTTGAAGGACTCAACTTTCCAGTGTTAAAGGGAGATTATAACTGGTCTGTCTATATGTATATATATGTTGTATTGATTAGGGAAATAGGATTACTTTGAGGCTTATATCTGTATGTATATTTAAAGTTTTATCTATGAAATATACAGGTTCTAGGGCAATACCAGGAGCTTAATATATTGTTTCTCCCTGATGTTGGGGTTTTACAGTTTTATGGGGAACCTGTGGTGGTTGTCCCCTCAGTTCTTTTGGCTTCCCTTCTGGGGGTGAGGCCTGCTGTGTAGTTTTTCATGCAGTCTTCCTAGAGTGGAGTCCTCCTGCCCCCATCAAGGGGCTGGGCTCTGTGGAAACAGGTTTTTCAGGTTTTAGTTCTTTGGCAGTTTTTTGCAGCTTTTTGGAGGTTAGTGGAAAGCAAACTACACCCAGACCTCTGCCTCAGAGAGAAGCCTCAGTCTGCTCCCCTTTAGGTGGTCCATAACACATAGACTCTGCCTCTACAAACTCCGCTGAACATCGCAAACTCCCACAGGCTGTGCACACCCCCAGCCACTGTCTCACTGGTTGCCTGAGGCCCCTGCTTGTGTTTGCACCCTCATGCCATTGAAATCAGGAGTGATATTGGTCCAAGAAACTTGCTTCTGGTGGCTATCTTTGCCAGGACTGCTGTCTGGGGTTCAGACCTCACAGTTGCACAAATCACTGTGGAGAGAATCTGACCAGAGATCACAGTGAGTTCCTTCAGGCAAGGGCTGGGAGTGTCCAGACCCTTGGCTGGTCCTAGAGACCTCTGAATAGCGCCTACATGGAGCTATCTCAGGCACAGGCAGGGAGGGCAGTTCAGACCCCAGTTGCACAGTGTGTGCAGAGTGCAAAAGGCTATAGGTCTAGAGAGCACAGGCTGGTGCCATCACCAGACTCTGTCATGTGGGGCAGTAGTGTGCCCAGCCGAGCCATTTTGCAAACTGTGCGATGCTAGGGGCTCAGGATCCAGGAACTGGAGGCTCCATAGCACTCTCTCTGGCATGGGTGGTCAGCAGTGGTGACCGTCCTGGGTCCATGGGCTTAGGCCCATGCCTGTGACTGCCTGATTCCACTAGTTGCCCCTTAAGATCTTTTGCTCTTTTTGAGTGCTTTTAACCAGACTAAAAGTTAATGGTGGTCTCCCAGTCACAGGGCACCTTCATATTGGGGTATTACTTTCCAATGGGTCACTTCTGGTGGCTCCTTCCCCCTTTAAGAGGAAATTAAAGCTAAGAAAGCCACATTGCTTATAAGCATAGAGTAAAGAATCTGGGCTGGCCTCCTGTATCTCTGTTGTATTCAATTTAACATGGTACCTCCATATACAGTGAATTCATTTATGATTGTTAGAATCCTGGTGTTATACAGAGATACTTTATATATATAGGGAGTATATATACTCCCTCCCCCTTTATCCTCTGATATTAGTCCGAGCATTCCCACTCTGCTTTACCTCTCCATTGATGTCTTCTGCCCTGTAGAGATCCAGAAGTGTATAATCTTACATCTCAGGCTGATTTCATGGGTGTTCAGAGTGTTCTGGTAGATATTTCGCTCACTTTAGGGGACTAGTTGAAACAGGGTCTCCTACTTTTCCATCTTGCCCCTCATCTGGACTAAATATTAATAATATTTCAAATGTGCTTTTAACTATTATTATCTGTCATTTGTTTTATAAATTATGGCCTGGCTACGTGGGAGAATGTTGGGTCTCATAAGAAGTACTACATGTAAGGATTATTTACAGTTTATCCTTTGAGGCCAATTGAGGACCAATTCTGAGCAATTCACTCTGAAAGCTAAAATAGGAAGAGGGAAATATGAATTGTGCTGTATTTGAGTTCCTTTTTTTTTCTTTTATTCAGCAATTATTGCTCAATTACGTATCTCTAGGCTTCAATCTTCACATCTGTAAAATGACGGAATTTGACAAATTATTTCTAGGTTTCCTTTCAATTATAATGCTTTCCCTATATTTCTGTGATCCCAAACTCTACTACAAGAAATACATAAGGGATGATCAGGATGCTGGGAGATGAAGAAAAGGAAAATCAGATTCATAATGCCACTTTTTCTCATCAAATGTATGAATAAAAATGTATGATATTGGTATCAATGCTTTCTTTATTCCAGGACAGGTAGGTGTTAATGAAACATTTTTTTAAAGATTTTTTTTTTAATTTGACAGAGAGCAGGGGAGCACAAGCAGGGGGAATGACAGAGGGAGAGGGAGAAGCAGGTTCCCTACTGAGCAGCAAGACCTATTCAGGGCTGGATCTCAGGACCCTGGGATCATGACCTGAGCCGAAAGCAGATGCTTAAGGAACATTTTTGTTTTCCTCTTAACTACATTTTTTCCCCATCCTCTACTTCTGTTTCCCCAAAGGACTACATAGTGTTACTATTAGCACTTGGAATCAAATAACTTTCTGCCCTACTATGTTTGGAAAACTTACTTGGCATTGCTCCACTATTTCAGATAGCAGACACAATATGAGATTTCTACTATGAATTCTAGCAAACTGACTATAACATTTTTTCTTGAGGTAGCAGACTGAAATCTTAAAATAAGATTTCATTATACATACATAATAAATATGTTGAACCATAATGATACTTAATTATTGAAATTTTAAAACAGTAATATATTAAGACATAGTTGACTTTCATCCTTTGCCTGTCAGGAGTGTAATTGCAAATAAGTTAACTTGCATAAAATGTTTTTTTTTTTAAAGATTTTATTTATTTATTTGACAGAGAGAGATTACAAGTAGGCAGAGAGAGAGAGGAGGAAGCAGGCTCCCTGCTGAGCAGAGAGCCCAATGCGGGACTCGATCCCAGGACCCTGAGATCATGACCTGAGCCAAAGGCAGCGGCTTAACCCACTGAGCCACCCAGGCGCCCCTGCATAGAATGTTTTAAAGAGACAATAGGACTTTTTATTTCCTAACTATATTGTCCAATTAAGGCATGTGACTTAGTTATGAAGTGGTAATGAAAACTTATGAACACCTAGAGGTGCTAAACTTTGTGCTAAGGATTTTGTATATATTATCGCAGACTCTCAAAACAACATTGTAAGACCAGTGGTAGTATAATTTTATAGAAGAGGAAATTAAAGCTAAGAAAGCCACATTGCTTATAAGCATAGAGTAAAGAATCTGGGCTGGCCTCCTGTGTCTCTGTTGTATTCACTTTAACATGGTACCTTCATATACAGTGAATTCATTTATGATTGTTAGAATCCTAGTGTTATACAGAGATACTTTATATAGATAGATAGATAGATAGATAGATAGATAGATAGACTAGAGATTTTGCTCTAAAAAGGGTTTGAGAAACAATGAATCTACACAATCACTTTAGGGAAGCCTAACCTACATTCTCTTGAAGATACTTCCTAATAAAAAGTACACATAGGTGAGGTAATGTTTTAAATTTTATTTATTTATTTTTGAACTTTATTTTTTAATTATATTAAGTTAGCCACGATACAGTACATCATTAGTTTTTAATGTAGTGTTCAATGATTCATTAGTTGTGTATAACATTCAGTGCTCATCACAACACATGCTCTGGTTATTACCCATCCCTTGGCTACTCCATCCCCCCTTCCCTTGGAAACCTTCAGCTTGTTTCCTAGAGTCTATAGTCTCTCATGTTTTGCCTCCTTCTCTGATCCACTCCTTTCAGTTTTCCCTTCCTTCCCCTATGGCCCTCCCTTTTATTCCTTATGTTCCACATATGAATGAAACCATATGATAATTACCTTTCTCCACTTGACTTACTTCACTTAGCATAATCCCCTCCAGTTCCATCCATGTCGATGCAGATGGTGGTTATTCATCCTTTCTGATAGGTGAGTAATATTCCATTGTGTGTATGTATATATACACATACACACAGACATCAGGTCATCATATATATATATATATATATATATATATATGTATCTCACATCTTCTTTATACATTCATCCATTGAAGGACAACTCAGCTCCATCCACAGTTTGGCAATTTGGACATTGCTGCTATGAACACTGGGATACAGGTGCCCCTTCTTTTCACTACCTCTGTATCTTTGGGGTAAACACCTAGTAGTGCAATTTCTTGGTCATAGGATAGCTCTATTTTTAATATATTGAGTCACCTCTATACTGTTTATAAAAGTGACTTTACCAGCTTTCATTCCTACCAATAGTGTAAGATGGTTCCCCTTCCTCCACATCCTTAACAACATTTGTTCTTTCTTGTCTTGTTAATTTTGGCCATTCTAACTGATGTAAGGTGATATCTCATTGTGGTTTTGATTTGTATTTCCCTGATGGCTAGTGATTTTGAACATACTTTCATGTATCTATTAGTCATTTGTATGTCTTCCTTGGAGAAGTGTCTGTTCATGTCCTCTGCCCATTCCTTGACTGGATTATTTGTTTTTTGGGTGTTGAGTTTGAGAAGTTCTTTATAGAACTTGAATACCAGACCTTTATCTGTTATGTCATTTGCAAATATCTTCTCCCATTTAGTGGGTTGCCCCTAGTTTTGTTGACTGTCTCCTTTGCTATGTAGTAGCTTTTTATCTTGAAGTCCCAAAGTTCATTTTTGCTTTTGTTTTGCTTGCCTTTGGAGACATGTCTTGAAAGAAGTTGCTGTGGCTGATGTCGAAGGGGTTACTGCCTATGTTCTCCTCTAGGATTTTGATTGATAACTGTCTCACATTGAGGTCTTTCATCCATTTTGAGTTTATCTGTGTATGGTGTATGAGAATGGTCCAGTTTCATTCATCTGTATGTGGCTGTCCAATTTTCCCACACCATTTACTGAAAAGATTCTTTTTTCCATTGGATATTTTTTCCTGATTTGTCAAAGATTAATTGACCATAGAGTTGAGGGTCCATTTCTGGGATCTCTATTCTGTTCCATTGATCTATGTGTCTGTTTTTTGTGCCAATACCTTGCTTATCTTGATCACAGCTTTGTAACATAGCTTAAAGTCAGGTATTGTGAAGCCCCAGTTTTGGTTTTCTTTTTCAACAACCCCCTGTTGATTCAGGATCTTTTCTCATTGCATACAAATTTTAGGTTGTCTTGTCCCAGCTCTGTGAAAAATGTTCATGGTTTTTGATAAGAATTTCATTGAATGTGTAGATTGCTCTGGGCAGCATAGTTATTTTAAGAATGTTTATTCTTGGGGCACCAGGGTGGCTAAGTGGGTTAAGCCTCTGCCTTCAGCTCAGGTCATAATCTCAGGGTCCTGGGATTGAACCCTGCATTGGGCTCTTTGCTCAGCAGGGAGCCTGCTTCCCCCCCCCCCCCCCCGTCTCTGCCTGTCTCTCTGCCTACTTGTGATCTCTCTCTGTGTCAAATAAGTAAATAAAAATCTTTAAAAAAAGAATGTTTATTCTTCCAATTCATGAGCATGGAATTTTTTTTTCCATCTCTTTCTGTCTTCCTCAATTTCTTTCTGAAGTGTTCTGTAGTTTTTAGAGTACAGATCCCTTCCCCCTTTGTTTAGGGTTATTCCTAGATATCTTATGGTTTTTGGCACAGTTGTAAATGAGTTCAATTCCTTAATTTCTTTCTTTAGTCACATTATTAGTGTATAGAAATGCAACTTATATCTGTGCATTGATTGCGTATCCTGCCACATTGCTAAATTGCTGTATGAGTTCTAATAATGTGGGGTAGAGTCTTCTGGGTTTTCCACATAAAGCATCATGTCATCTGTGAAGAGAGAAAGAGGGTTTGACTTTTTCTTTACCAACTTGGTTGTCTTTTATGTCTTTTTTGTTGTCTGATTGGTGAAGCTAGGACATCGAGTACTATTTTGAACAAAAGTGGTTAGAGTGGGCATCCTTGTTGTGCTCCTGACCTTAAGGAAAAAGTTCTCAGTTTTTCCCCATTGAGAGTGATATCACTATGGGCTTTTCATAAGTGACTTTTATGATATTGAGGTATGTTCGCTCTATCCCTATATTTTGAAGAGTTCTAATCAGGAAAGAATGCTGTATTTTGTTAAATGCTTTTTCTGCAACAATTGAGAGGATCATTTGATTCTTGTCTCTTCTTTTGTTAACGTGCTTTATCATGTTGATTGATTTATGAATGTTGAACTGCCCTTGCATCCTAAGAATAAATCCCAACTGATCTTAGTGAATAGTACTTTTAATGTACTGTTGAATCCTATGGGCTAGGATCTTGTTGAGTGTTTTGGCAGCCATGTTCATCAGGGATATTGGTATTTAATTCTTCTTTATGATGTCTTTGGTTTCTAGATCAGGGTAATGCTGGCCTCATAGAATGAGCTTAGAACTTTTCCTTCCATTTTTATTTTTTTGAAACAGCTTCCATAGAATAGTTATGATTCCTTCTTTAAATGTTTCATAGAGGGGTGCCTGGGTGGCTCAGTGGGTTAAGCCACTGCCTTCGGCTCAGGTCATGATCTCAGGATCCTGGGATCAAGTCCCGCATCGGGCTCTCTGCTCAGCAGGGAGCCTGCTTCCCTCTCTCTCTCTCTCTGCCTGCCTCTCCATCTACTTGTGATCTCTGTCAAATAAATAAATAAAATCTTCAAAAAAAAATAAATATTTCATAGAATTCCCCTGGGAAGCCATCTTGCCCTGAGCTCTTGTTTTTTGATTACTGTCTCAATTTCCTTGCTGGTTATTGGTCTGTTCAGATAGCCTATTTATTCCTGTTTCATTCTTGGTAGTTTGTAAGTATCCAGGAATGGATCCATTTCTTCCAGATTGCCTAGTTTGTTAGCATATAGCTGCTGATAATAATTTGTAAAAATTGTCTCTGTTTCCTTGGTATCAGTCATGATTTCTCCCCTTTCATTCATCATTTTATTTATTTGGGTCCTTTCTCCTTTCTTTTGGATAAGTCTGGCCAGAGGTTTATGGATCTTATTAATTCTTTCAAAGAACAAGCTTCTAGTTTTGTTGATCTGTTTTACTGTTCTTCTAGTTTCTATTTCACTGATTTCTTTTCCAATATTTATTAGTTTCTCTTCCTGTTTGATTTAGGCTTTATTTGCTGTTCTTTCTCCAGGTCTTTTAGGTGTAAGGGTAGCTTGTGCATTTGGGATTTTTCTAGTATTTTGAGAGAGGCTTGGATGGCTATGTACTTCCCTCTAAGGGCCACATTTGCTGTATCCAATAGTTTTTTAAACAAATGTGTTTTCATTTTCATTGGTTTGCTGAATTGTTTAAGTTCCCCTTTAATTTCCTGGTTGACCCGTTCATTCTTTAGCAGGATGCTTTTCAATCTCCAAGCATTTGTGTTCCTTCCAAATTTTTCCTTGGGGTTGAGTTCCAGTTTCAGAACATTGTGGAATGAAAATATTTAGGGAATAATCTCGGTCTTTTGATACTGGTTGAGACCTGATTTGTAGCCAAGTATGTGGTCTATTTTGGAGAATGTTCCATGTGCACTCAAGAAGAATGAGTTTTCAGGTGGTGGGTATTATAGAGGGCACGGATTGCATGCAGCACTGGGTGTGATGAAAAAGTAATTATACTGTTATGCTGAAAATAAATAAATTAAAAAAAAAGAAGAATGAGTTTTCTGTTGCTTTAAGATGGAATGTTCTGTGTATATCTACAAAGTCTATCTGGTCCAGTAAGATGGAATGTTCTGTGTATATCTACAAAGTCTATCTGGTCCAGTGTATCCTTCAAAGCTCTTATTTCTCCATTGATCTTCTGCTTAGATGATCTGTTGCTATGAGTTGAAGTCTCCTACTATCAATATATTATTATCAATATGATTCCTTATTTTTTGTTATTAGTTGGTTTATATAGTTTGTTGCTCCCATGCTAGGGGCATAGATATTTACAATTGTTCAATTTTCTTATTGGATAGACCATTGAAGTATGATATAGTGTCCTTCTACATCTCTTCCTATAGTCTATGGCTTAAAATCTAGTTTGTCGGATATGAGGATTGCTACTCCAGCTTTGTTCTGAGGTCTGTTGGCCTAGTAAATGGTTCTCCAAACCCTCATTTTCAATCTAGATGTGTCTTTAGTTTCAAAATGAGGGGGACCCGTATGGATGTGTCCTTTTTTTGTTTGTTTGTTTGTTTATTTGTTGTTTTTTCTTATTAAATCTGTGTCTTTCGCTGGGAACATTCAGTGCTTTCACATTGAGGGTAATTATTGAAAGATATGAATTTAGTGACTTTGTATTGCCTATAATGTCCTTGTTTCTATAGATTGTTAATTTTCCTTCTATATTACTCTTGGGGGTCTTTCTTCTTTTACAGAATCCCCCTTCATATTTCTTACAGGGCTGGCTTGGTGGTCATATATTCTTTCAGTTTCTGCCATTCCTGGGAGATCTTTATCTCTCTGTCCATTTTGAATGACAGCCTTGCTGGATAAAGTATTCTTGGCTGCACGTTCTTCTCATTTAGTACCCTGAATATGTCTTGCCAGCCCTTTCTGGCTTGCTGGGTCTCTGTGGATAGGTCTGATGTTATCCTGATGTTCCTCCCTCCATATGTAAGCAATCTCTTTACCCTAGCTTCTATTAGTATAGCTTCCTGGGCTCTAAGATTTGCAAGCTTTGCTGTTAATTGTCAATGTGTTGATCTATTTTTATTGATTTTGGGAAGTTTCCTCTCTGCCTCTTGAACATGAATGCGTGTTTCAGTCCCCAGATTAGAGAAGTTCAAAGCTGTGATTTGCTCAAATATACCTTCTAGTCCTCTCTCTCTCCACCCCCCACCCTGGGGATCCCAATAATTCTAATGTTGTAATGTCTCCTGGTATCATTGATGACTCATTTTCATGGCCTAATAGCTGCCTATCCCTATCCCTCAGATTCCTTTCTTACTATCAGCCTATATTCTAGGTTACTGGTTTGTTCTCCCCCATTTACCCTGGTTGTTAGGGTATCCAGTTTAGACTACATCTCATTCATAACATTTTTAATTTAGTCCCAATTAGATCCCATTTCTGCCCTTCTGTATTGTCACTATTTTTTTTTTCTGTCAACCTAGCTATTGATATCATGTTGGCTATCCTGAAGAGTATCTCTGACATCTTGCTTATATCCATATTCATTAGGTCTGTAGGGGAAGACATTGTCTCTGGATATTTTCTTTGTTGGGATTTCATCCTTCTAGTCATTCTGTCGAGGGGTGGTTGAGCAAATTAACAGAGTCCAAAATATCACTGACAACACAAGAAAATGCACCTTATAAAAAATCCAAAGTTGTTGAAAGCTACCACAGATACAACCAAAGCCAAGATGATCCAAAAGAATATAAAAGAAAAAAAAAAAGAAAAAAAATGTGGGGGCTGGGAGAGAGACTTTAATCTCTCAGAGTGAATAAGGCAGGGTGATCTGCCTGTTCCTGATTGATTTTTGGTCTATTTATTAGAAGACACTATTTCCTCAAATTGTGAAAAAATCAGAATATATGTATTCTGATTTATATTATATACATACACATATATATATATATATACATATATATATATATATACATATCAAGATAAAATTGAATAGAGTGAAAAATGGGCTAGTATGGGGCATAAATCTATAAAACATAGATGTGAAAAAAATAAAATTTAAGCGACTTAAAAACATTGGTTGGGAAATAAGAATCTATTTGAAATGGGAACGGTAAGGAGGAGGAGGAGGAGGAACTAAAAAAGAAATGTAAAATTTTAGCCTGAAATATAAATGAGTCATGATGGAACACCTGGAGCTCCTTGTATTATTATATTATTTCCCCCTGGCACTGGAGCTTTACAGTCCTGTGGAAAACAAGCTTATCACTCACCTATTCTTTCAGTCTCTCTTCTGGAGGAAGGGCCTGCTGCTTGGCCTCTTAGGCGTCTTTGCCTGGGTTGAGTTGCCCCTTTCAGGGGGATGGGCTTAATGTGAGCTGGTCAGCTGTTTGTTTGTTTGGTTTTGGTTTTGGTTTTGTTGTTGTTGTTTTCCCTTGGTGTCTTTCTGCTTCCCTTTAGAGGGTTAGAGCAAATATGACTGAGGGAAATCTGCCGCAAGTTTGCAGTCGTTCCCCCCCCCCCCGCGCCCGACAAATCCTCCAGATCAAACTATCTCCATCTCTGCTCATACTAAACTCCACAGACTTGTACAATTTGTGTCCACCGTACTTCGCCCACAGGAGTCACAGGGACCCATAAACATTTCTCTACTTTGTGACTTTGCAATTGCTAGTGCCCTTGGGCTTATAAAAGCACCCTCTTCTGCAGCTCCCAGGTCATTCTGGGTGCTGCCCCAGTGTCCCTTCAGGATCACACCACCCTAAGAGCTGTTGCCCAGTTGTGGGCTCTTTGTGTGCCAAAGTGCCAAATTCTGTGTCTCCCGCCAGCTGCACCTTTCCTGGGGGAGTTACAGAGACCCATTAGCATCTCTGCACTTTGTAACTGTGCAACTGCTAGTGGTCATGGCTCACATGTGCACCTTCTGCTGCTCCCTGGTCATATTGGGTGCTGCCCCAGTGGCCTTTTGTGGGCCACACCACCCTGAGAGCCCCTTCCCTGTTGTGAGTACAAGCCATTTTATTTTATTTTATTTTATTTTATTTTATTTTATTTTATTTTATTTTTATTTCTTTTCAGCATAACGGTATTCATTGTTTTTGCACCACACCCAGTGCTCCACGCAATACATGCCCTCCTTAATACCCACCACCTGGCTCCCCCAACCTCCCACCCCCTGCTCCTTCAAAACAAGTTTTGTTCAAAAACAAAAACTTGTTTTTCTGAGTCCATAGTCTCTCATGGTTCACCTTCCCTTCCAATTTCCCTCAACTCCCTTCTCCTCTCCATCTCCCCATGTCCTCCATGTTATTTGTTATGCTCCACAAATAAGTGAAACCATATGATAATTGACTCTCTCTGCTTGATTTATTTCACTCAGCATAATCTCTTCCAGTCCTGTCCATGTTGCCACAAAAGTTGTGTATTCATCCTTTCTGATAGAGGCATAATATTCCACAGTGTATATGGACCACATCTCCCTTATCCATTTTATATCTCCTCAGGATGTTAAACAGCCCACACCTTCTAGTCCTTTTCAGGATAGTAGGTAGAGGGCACTCTCCCTACTGGCTCAGCTCATGGTTTATTGTGACTGGAGCTATGAATCCCTTCTGGGCTTACTGACCATAACCAGTCTTTCCTGCTCCAGTGCTTGGGCACTCTCTCTGTTCAAGATCCCTCATTCATTCTGAGTTTCATGGACTCCTGAGACCACAGTGACCCACCTAGAATTCTGCCCTGTTCATCCCTTGTGCCCTTTTCAGAAGATGATGCTTCTCACTAGAGCAGACTTCCAAGGGTCTCTATTTTTGCTCGGTGTTTTATCACCTTCTGGTGGCCAACTTATGGAGGTTACCTTCCCCCTTCATTTATCTTCCAATATTTCCTCCAAAGATTCAATGTTCCACACCTCCTACCTTTCAAAAAGTAGTCAGTTTTCTGCTTGTGGAGATCCAGATAAATCTTACATATCAGGTTGAATTCCTGTATGTTCAGAATGGTTTGACAGATATCCAGACAAATTTGAGGGACCAGATGAAATGAAGTCCCCTACTCTGCTGCCATCTTGCCCCTGTCTCCATATGTACCCTTTTTAAAATTCAAGTATAATTATCAGACAGTGTTATATTAGTTTCAGGTTACAGTGTAATGATTAAACAATTTTACACATTGCTCAATGCTCTTCACAATAAGTATACACTTAATCCCCTTCACTTATATCACCCATCCTCCCATTCACCTCCCCTCTGGTAAACACCAGTTTGTATTATGTATTGAAGAGTATGTTTTATTGTTTGTATCTTTTTATTTTCTTTGTATTTGTTTCTTAAATTCCACATGAGTGAAGTCATGATATTTGACTTTTTGTGACTTATTTTACATAGCATTTTACCTCTCTAAATCCATCCATGTTGTTGCAAATGGCAAGATTTCATTCTTTTATATGGCTGAATAATATTCCATGTTGTATATATACTACCTCTCTATCCATTCA
The DNA here is from genome assembly GCF_009829155.1 of Mustela erminea. Classification (NCBI taxonomy): domain Eukaryota; kingdom Metazoa; phylum Chordata; class Mammalia; order Carnivora; family Mustelidae; genus Mustela; species Mustela erminea. Next base: position 66,964,072 of record NC_045635.1, on the reverse strand, counting down.
TTTATGAATGGACATTTGGGTTGCTTACCTATCTTGGCTATTGTAAATAATGCTGCATTAAATGTCGGGGTGCATATATCTTATTGAATTAGTATTTTCATTTTCTTCAGATAAATACCCAGTAGTGGAATTACTAGATCATATGGTCATTCTTTTTTTTTTTTAATTTGTTGAGGAACCCCTATACTATTTTCCATAGTGACTGCACCAATTTGCTGTAATATTAGTAGTACACCAGGATTCCTTTTTCTCCATATTCTTACCAACACTTGTTGCTTCTTGTGTTGTTGATTTTAGCCATTCTGACAAGTATGAGGTGATAACTCATTGTAATTTTGATTTACATGTTCCTGATGATTAGTGAGGTTGAGCATCTTTTCATATGTTTGTAGGCAATCTGTATTTCTTTTTTTTTTTTTTTTAAAGATTTATTTATTTATTTGACAGAGAGATTACAAGTAGGCAGAGAGGCAGGCAGAGAGAGAGAGGAGGAAGCAGGCTCCCTGCTGAGCAGAGAGCCCGATGCGGGACTCGATCCCAGGACCCTGAGATCATGACCTGAGCCGAAGGCAGCGGCTTAACCCACTGAGCCACCCAGGCGCCCGGCAATCTGTATTTCTTATTTGGAAAATGTCTGTTCAAGTCCTCTGCCCAGTTTACAACTTCAATTATTACTATTTTGGTATTGGGTTGTATAAGTTCCTTGTATATTTTGTATAATAACCCTTATCAAATATATCATTTGCAAATATTTCTTCTATTCAATATCTCTATCTTTGTCTTTTTGTTTTGTTTATTGTTTCCTTTGTCATGTAAAAGCTTTTATTTTGGAATAGTCCCAACAGTTTACTTTTCCTTTCATTTTCCTTGCCTTAGGAGACATACCTAGAAAAGTGTTTCTACATCTGATGTCAAATAAATTACTGCCTATTTTTTCATCTAGGAATTTTATAGTTTTAGGTCTCATATTTGGATCTTTAAATTACTTTGTGTTTATTTCTGTATATGGTATAAGAAAGTGGTCCATTTTCATTCTTTTGCATACAGCTGTCCAGTTTTCCAGCACCATTTGTTGAAGAGACTCTTTTTTTTTTTTTTTGCATTGTATATTCTTGCCTTCTACATGATAGATTAACCATATGAACATGAATTTACTTCTGGGATGTCTGTCCTGTTCTATTGATCTATTTGTCTATTTTGTGCCAGTACAATACTGTTTTGATTACTGTAACTTTGTTATAGATTTTGAAATCTGGGATTGGAATACCTCCAGGTTTGTTCTTTCTCAAGATTGCTTTGACTGTGTGTGTTCTTTTGTGGTTCCATACATATTTAGGATTATTTGTTTTAGTTCTGTGAAAAATACTCTTAATATTTTGATAGGGATTGCATTACACCTGTAGATTGTATTAGGTACTATGGACATTTTAACAATATTTGATCTTCAATCCATGGGCATGGGATACCTTTCTATTTGTGTCATCTTCAATTTGTTTCATCAGTGTTTTATACTTTTCTGAGTATAGGTCTGTTTTCTCCTAGGTTAAATTTATTCCTATGTATTTTTATTTCTGTTGCAATAGTAAATGGTATCTTTTTTTGAAATTTCATTTTCTGCAGTGATTTAAAGAATGCCTGCGACACACAGAGTAGAAATTATCTGCTCCTCCTGGAGCACTTCCACAAGAGGTAACTTTCACTGAGATGCTGTTCCAAGAACATAGGAGCTGGTGGTATCACTTCCCTACTCCATACCTCACCATAAACACAAATCCACCTGTGGGAGGCTGCACACTGCCAACACTGGCTCCTTAACTTGCTGACACCATGGCCCATACCCCAGCACTCTGCTAGGACTGCCCTTCTAAGTCAAGCTTGCCTCAGTCCCAATACAGTGGGTCCCACCCCCAGACATGGACAAGCCTTTGCCCACACTATGTCTCTAAAGCCTGAAGTTTTAAAGATCAGCAGGTTTGGCTGAGATAGAACTTGGAGAGCACTGTGCTGTACCTGAGGCAGACAGCATGGAAACAGTGATCTCAGAAACATGTGGGACACAGAGTAGAGAGATTATTTGCTCTTCTTGGAGTGCTTCCCTTAGAGGCAACATTGCAGAAATGCCTATCTAGGAACAAAGGAGATGGTTAACACCATTCCCTTCCCTACCCCTCAGCATAAACACAGATCCACCTGTGGGAAATAGCGCAGCACAAACACTGGATGCCTATGTTGTTTATGCCAAGCCCCAACCCCAAGTTAAAAGATGTGTTTTGTTGTTATGAACCCCCTTGCCAAGCTTACATCAGTCCCAGAGTAGTGAGCCTCTTTCCCAGCAGACCAGCATAAACCCCTGTCCACACCATATCTCTCAACCAGAGATCCACAGGGCCTGAGTTCTTGTGGAAGTAGTATTAGTTCTCATTTTATAAATGGACCAGAGCACACCTACTTAAAACTCACTACATTCAGGCCAGTACCAAATGCTGCCCAGAGAAGACAAGCAGAACCTCTGCAGATGACTGGTCTGAAGGATAGAGCAGCCTAAACACAATAGCATAACATATGAAGCACACACTACAAACACTACCTGAGGTGCCAGGCCCTGGACACTACATGACATCTTTTACATAAAGCCATTACTTTCAGGATCAAGAGACATAACAGTCTTTTCTAACACAGAAGAAGGCAGAGGAATTAATCCCAAATGAAAGAACAAGATAACTCCATGGCCAAGATCTAAGTGAAACATATAAAACTAACATGGCTGATGGAGAATTTCAAACCATAATCACAATACTAAATGGGCTTGAGAAAAGTATAGAAGACGCAAGGCACATACCACAGAGATAAAAGAGTTAAAAAAGAATCAGAGATAAGGAATGCAATAAATGAGATTGGAAACAAACTTGACATAATGAGCAGGCTGGAAGAAGCAAGGAAGGAATTAATGGTATACAAGATAAAAGAAAATAATGAAGCTTAAAAAAGAATTATGAAATAGACTTCAGGAACTCAGTGGCTTCATCAAATGTAATAACGTTTATCTTATAGAAGTCCCAGAAGATGAAGAGAGATAAAATGGGACAAAAAGTTTACTTGAAGAAACAACAGCTGAAGCCTTTCCTAATCTGGTGAAGGAAAGAGACATCCAGGCAAGAGGCACAGAGAAATCCCATTAAAATCAACAAAAGCAGGCCAAAACCAAGACATATTATAAATAAATTTACAAAACAGAGTGATAAAAATATCTTAAAAGATATTAAGACAAATCAGTCTTAATATTAACAAATTAAATTTGTTAAGACAAAGCAGTCCTTAACTTACATAGCTAGCTAGATATTTCTCAACAGAAACTTGTCAAGTCATAGAGAGTGGTATGATGTATTCAACATGCTGAATGGGAAGAATCTGCAGCCAAGAATCCCCTACCCAACAAGGCTTTCATTCAGAATAGAAGGAGAGGTAAAGTTTTTCAGATGAACTAAAGAGTTATTGACCATTAAACCAGCCCTGCAAGAAATATTAAAGGGGACTCTTTGAATGGAAGAGAAAGACCAAAAGTGACAAACACAAGAAAGGAACAGAGAAAAATCTCCAGGTGCAACAACAAAACAAGAAATAGAATGGTACTAAATACACATCTATCAATAACTGCTCTGAATTTAAATGGACCAAATGGTCCAAAAAAATAGACTCAAAATGGATAAAGGACCTCAATGTGAGAAAGGAATCCATCAAAATCCTTGAGGAGAACACAGGCAGCAACCTCTTCGACCTCAGCCGCAGCAACATCTTCCTAGGAACAACGACAAAGGCAAGGGAAGCAAGGGCAAAAATGAACTATTGGGATTTCATCAAGATCAAAATCTTTTGCACAGCAAAGGAAACAGTGAACAAAATCAAAAGACAACTGACAGACTGGGAGAAGATATTTGCAAACGACATATCAGATAAAGGACTAGTGTCCAGAATCTATAAAGAACTTAGCAAACTCAACACCCAAAGAACAAATAATCCAATCAAGAAATGGGCAGAGGACATGAACAGACATTTCTGCAAAGAAGACATCCAGATGGCCAACAGACACATGAAAAAGTGCTCCATATCACTCAGCATCAGGGAAATACAAATCAAAACCACAATGAGATATCACCTCACACCAGTCAGAATGGCTAAAATCATCAAGTCAGGAAATGACAGATGCTGGCGAGGATGCGGAGAAAGGGGAACCCTCCTACACTGTTGGTGGGAATGCAAGCTGGTGCAGCCACTCTGGAAAACAGCATGGAGGTTCCTCAAAATGTTGAAAATAAAACTGCCCTATGACCCAGCAATTGCACTATTGGGTATTTACCCTAAGGATACAAACGTAGTGATCCAAAGGGGCACATGCACCCGAATGTGTATAGCAGCAATGTCCACAATAGCCAAACTATGGAAAGAACCTAGATGTCCATCAACAGATGAATGGATCAAGAAGATGTGGTATATATACACAATGGAATACTATGCAGCCATCAAAAGAAATGAAATCTTGCTATTTGCGACAACATGGATGGAACTAGAGCGTATCATGCTTAGCGAAATAAGTCAAGCAGAGAAAGACAACTATCATATGATTTCCCTGATATGAGGAAGTGGTGATGCAACATGGGGGCTTACGTGGGTAGGAGAAGAATAAATGAAACAAGATGGGATTGGGAGCGAGACAAACCATAAGTGACTCTTAATCTCACAAAACAAACTGAGGGTTGCTGGGGGGAGGGGGTTTGGGAGAAGGGGGTGGGGTTATGGACATTGGGGAGTGTATGTGCTTTGGTGAGTGCTGTGAAGCGTGTAAACCTGGTGATTCACAGACCTGTACCCCTGGGGATAAAAATATATTGCATGTTTATAAAAAATAAAAAAATTAAAACTTAAAAAAAAAAGAAAAAGTAAAAGAAAAAGAAATCACCAGCATTTTTCACAGAACTGGAAGAAACAGTCCTAAAATTTGAATGAAACCAGGAAAGACTAAAAATAGCCAAAGCAATCTTGAAAGAGAAAAACAAAACCAGAAGCATCACACTTTTGGAATTCAACTTTACATTCAACTGTACACTTCAACATTACAAAACTGTAGTGTTGAAAACAGTATAGTATTGGCACAAAAATAGAAACATAGATCAATGGAACAGGACTGTAATTAACCTATGACGTACGGTCACTCTTCAACCAAGCAAGAAGAATATCCAATGGGTAAAAGACAGACTTTTCAAGAAAATGGTGTTGGGAAAACAGGATAACGACATGCAAAAGATTGATCTTTTGCCAGATACAAAAATAAATTGAAAATGGATTAAAGACCTAAATGTGGGATTTGAAACCACAAAAATCCTAGAGGAGAACTCAAGCAGCAACCTCTTTGAAATCAGCCATTGCAAATTCTTTCTGGATATGTCTTCTGAGGCAAGAGAGACAAAAGCAAAGATAGATTATTAGGACTTCATCAAAATAAAAAATCTTCTGCACAGCTAAGAAAATGATCATCAAAACTAAAAGACAACCTGCAGAATGGGAGAAGATACTTGCAAATGACTTATTTGATAAAGGGCTGGTATCCAAAATATATAAGGTCTTGATATAACTCATCCCTCCAAAAATGAATATTCCAATTCAAAAATGGGCTGAAGATATGAATAGAGATTTCTCCCAAGAAGACATACAGATGTGCAGCAGATATGAAAAGATGCTCAACATAACTGATCATCAGGGAAATCAAAATCAAAACTACGAAAATGTATCACCTCACACATGTCAGAATGGCTAAAATTTAAACAGAGGAAACAATAAGTGTTGGCAAGGATGTGGAGAATGGGGAACCTCTTGCACTGTTTGTGGGATTGCAAACTGTTGCAGTTGCTCTGGAAAACAGTATGGAGGTGTCTGAAAAAAGTTAAAAATAGAACTGCCTTTTGATGCAGCAATTGCACTACTAGGTATTTACCCAAAGAATTAAAAAGTCCTAATTAAAAGGGATTTATGCATCCTAATATTTTATAGCATCATTATCAACAATAACCAAGTTATGGAAATAACCCATAGCCATTGACTGATGAATGAATAAAGAAGATGTGATGTGATATGTGTGTGTGTGTGTGTGTGTGTGTGTGTACATACATACATACATACATACATACAGACAATGGAATATTATTCAGCCATAAGAACAAATGAAATCTTGCCATTTGTAATGACGTGGATGGAGCTAGAAAGTTTTATGCAAAGTGAAAAAAGTCAGTTAAAGACAAATACCATATGATTTCAACCATATGTTGAATTTAAAAGACAAAACAAATGAGCAATAGGAAAAAATAGAGATGCAAACCAAGAAACAGACTCTCAAATATAGAGAAAAAACTGATGGTTACTGGAGAGAAGGTGGCAGAGGGGATGGGTCAAATAGATGATGCATATTAAGGACTGAATTTGTAATGAACACCCGTTGTTGTATGCGAGTGTTGAATCAGTATCTTGTACACCTGAAACTAATACTACACTATATATTGTCTAACTAGAATTTAAATAAAAACTTTAAAAAATGATCAACTCATTGAAGGAGATGTCCGATCATCCCATCTTCAGCAGTACAGTGAGGTTGCAGAAGAAGTGGGGAATGGTATTATCATAGAGAAGAACAGTTGGACCAAGAGGAGGGTGTGCTATAGGGCATGGATGCAACAGAAGAACCAAGACCCAGGTTCTAATGAGATACACAGCTCCTGCCACATGACAATGGTATATTGGAATGGCTGAAAGATGGCCAAGTACCCGTCATATGCCTTCACTACAAAAAGGAAATTGTCAAGGCAACCAAAAATTATGAAAAAAAAATCTGAGAAATGCACCCAACATAGGGCATAGATTGTTACTGAGTCTGTATGTTCATGAGCATTTTTCAAACTGTGATAGATGAAAGGAAATGCCATAAAAAGCCAAGAGTTGGGAAATAAGTACCTGGGGATATGGAGACAAGAGTCCAGCTTGATAAGCAGAATAATAAGCAAGTTCCCCAGGACTGTGGTCCGGTACATGTCCAGGAACAGGGCAAAAAACATGCCTTGCTGCTTTGGCCAGGTGGGGAGCCCCAAAAGGAGAACCTGGGACAAGCTTCTCTGGTTCTCCCTCTTTATGCTATTCTTATCTCTGCTGGCATTTGGGGAAACTGGGGAATTTCAGTGAATATGCCATAATATTATAAGGCTCTTTCCATGAAGATTCTTAATTTTAGCGAAAAAAACAAGTAAATAAATTTCTGCAACATCATTATTTATGGAAACACAATAGATTTCTCTGTATTAATTTTGTATCCTGTTCCTGTACTGAATTCATCTATCAGATCTAGGATTTTTTTGATAGGGTCTTCAGGGTTTTCTATATACAGAATCATACCATCTGAAAACAGTGAAAGTCTTATTTCTTCCTTACCAATTTGAATGGCTTTTCTTTTGATGTTGCCTTATTGCTATGGCTAGGACTTCCAGTATGGTGTTGAATAAGAGGTGAGAGTGGACATCCTTGTCTTCTTCTGGCTCTTATAGGAAAAGCTCTCAGTTTTTCACCATTGAATATGGTATTATATGTGGGTTTTTCCTATATGTCCTTTATTATGTTGAGGGATGTTCTCTCTAAATCTTTGTTTTAAGTTTTTATAGTGCATGGATATTATACTTTGTGAGATGCTTTTTCTACATCTATTGAAATGATATATTTTGTATCCTTTCTCTTGTTAATATGATGTGTTAAAATGGTTGATTTGTAAATATCAAACCACTCTTGCATCTCTGGAATGAATCCCACTGGGTTGTGGTGAACTATTGTTTTTTGTATTGTTGAATGCAGTTTGCTAATATTTTGTAAGGATTTTTGCATCCTTGGAGATACTATTCTGATGTTTTCTTTCTTTCTTTCTTTTTTTTTTTTTTGTAGTATATTTATCTGGTTTTGGTGCCAGGGAAATACTGGCCTTGGAGAATGAATTTGGAAGCTTTTCTTCCACTTCTGTTTCTTGATATAGTTTGGCAATAATAGGTATTAATTCTTCTTTAAATGTTTTGTAGCATTCACTTGTGAAGCCATCTGGTCGTGGACTTATGTTTGGAGTTTTTTGATTACTGATTCAATTTCACTGCTAGTAATTAGTCTGTTCACATTTTCTCTTTCTTCCTTATTCAGCTGTGGAATGTTATGTATGTCTTGGAATTTATGCATTCTCTAGGTTGTCCAACTTGTTGGCATAAAATTTCTCATAATATTCCTAGATATTCCTTTTTATTTCTGTGGTGTTGTTTTTTTTTTTTTTTTTTCCTCTTTCACTTCTGATTTTGAGTGCTCTCTTTTTTTGATGAGTCTGGCTAGAAGTTGATCAGTTTTGCTGATCTTTTCAAAGAAACAGCTCCTGGTTTCATCGATGTGCTCTATTGTTTTCTTATTATTTATTTCATTTATTTCTGTTCTAATCATTTTGATTTCTATCCATCTACTGGCTTGGGACTTTGGTCTGATTTTTCTTGCTCATTTATATGTAAGGTTAAGTTGTTTATTATTTTTTGTACAGTTAAATTCTCTCTCAAGCATATTGCTTATATCTCTTTCACCTAGGTCTCTTGTTGTTATTTTTGTCCTCTTCTTCCATTTGGTACTATTCCCCTCTCTCCTTATCTTGTCTGTCTTTTTCTGTGTGTTAAGAAAATAAGCTATGCCTCCTCTTGAAGGTAATGGCCTTATTAAAAAGAGGTCCTGTAGTGCCTTGTAATGCAGTGTCCCCTGTTCCCTAGGACCAGGTGCTTTAGGGGGTATTTCCTATGTGTGTTGCCTATGCCCTGTTGTTGTGTTCTGGCTGTTATTTCCTTCAGTCCAGTTATCTGCAGAGGCTTTCTTTGCCTTTATGGGCAGTGTTTTGGCAATATTTAGCCCAGATATGGTGGGGCACAATTTAACAAGGTGTTCCCTGGCCTGCTTGTGAAATGAGTCCTAATTCCACCACCCCAGAACTGAGACCCCATAGCACATGTGTGTTCGAGATATGATATTTCAGGGTTTGAACTGCAGCCCTGGGTCTGAGGCAAACATGACTGGGAAGTGCCAGTCTTCTGAATCACAGTGGCATGGGCCTTAGTGTAAACAGGTTACGTGGTTTGTGTCTGTATGGAGCTGGTTTCTACATGTGGCAGTGTGTTTATGCTGAGGGGTGGGAGAGGCAGATGGAGCCTGCCAGCTCCTTTGTTCTTAGAAATGTCTTCATGCTTTCTCTGCCCCACTGGAACTTCCTCTGGGATGAGTAAATAGTTCTTTCTTCTGTATGCCCCAGGTGTTTTTCAAACTGTTTCTAGGCTCTATCTGCACCTGCTCTTTATCATTCTATCATTTTAATGGTGGGGACTCAGTTTCATACCACCCTCCAAATTCTCCCAGAGTTTTGCCCACTATTTTTAAAATTACAGGCTTTAATTCCTACTCATTTAAAAATTGATGAAATTCTGCCCCTCTCACATTCAAAGCCAAATGTTGTGGGGATTCATAATCATGGGGGCTCCCTGGTGCGATAGTCTATCACTTACTCTTCACTGCACTACCTGCTTTTTCCTGACCACAGACAGCTAAAGTTTGTTTCACTCCCAAACCACGTCTCAGCCCTTCCCATGTTCTTAGATGTGGCCTTTTTTCTTACTTAAGTTGTGGAGAGTGTTCTACCATTCTTCAGTCTGTTTTCCGATTATTAACAGTGATGTGAGTGTTATCTAGTTATCACCATGGGAGGAGGTGAATCTAGGGTCCTTCTACTCCATCATCTTCCCACCTCTTGGAATATCTGATCTTTTGCTTCATCTAGTCTCTTATTTCTTGCCTCTAGTGTATTTTTATGTTAGTTACTGAGGTTTTTTTTTTTTTTAGTTTTTATTTCAATTACAGTTATCTAACATAGGGCTTATTTATGTACTTATTTTGATATTGGAATTTGCTTTTATTTTATTTTATTTTTTTAAATTTCTTTCAGCATAACAGAATTCATTGTTTTTGCCCCACTCACAGTGCTCCATGCAATACGTGCCCTCCTTAATACCCTCCACCTGGCTCCCCCCAACCTCCCACTCCCTGCCCCTTCAAAACCCTCAGATTGTTTTTCAGAGTCCATAGTCTCTCATGGTTCACCTCCCCTTCCAATTTCCCTCAACTCCCTTTTCTCCATCTCCCTATGTCCTCCATATTATTTGTTATGCTCCACAAATAAGTGAAACCATATGATACTAGTTACTGAGTTTTTAATCTCTAATTCGCTTTTTTTACATTTTTCTCTATGTTGAAGCTTTCAATAAGATCTTCCAGTCTTTTCTTAAGTCCAGTAATTATTTTTATAACTATTATTTTGAATTTTCTATGTGGCACATTGATTATTTCCATTTCATTATCTCTTTTGCTGTGATTTTGTACTGGTCTTTCATTTTGGACATAGTGTCCACTCATTTTGTCTAATTCCCTGTTTGTTTCTATTATTAGAGAAGTCAGGTACATCACTTGATTTTCAGAGTAGTGGCCTATGAAGAAGAGGTCTTATGGGGTCTTATAGAGCAATACACCCTGTTTACCAGATCCAGGTGTTTCAGGGTGCTCCTATGTGCATTTCTTGTATCCTACTCTTGGGGTTAAGACATATTTGCCTTCAGTCCACTCAACTACAATGGCCCCCTTTGCCTGTTGTGGTTAAAGAGCCAGTCTGGGGCTTCCATGTGGGTCATACCAGGTGTCTGCCTCACCTCTTGGTGTGACAGGGTTTGCACCAGTCTGCTGGGTACTCTTCCTATGTTGTCCTGAGAGGCTTTCATTGGTGGACAGGGACTGCATTTAAATGAGCTGTCTGTCCCTAGTCTGTCTGTTGGGGTTGAATTTAACTTGAACTATGGGGCTGTTTCTTTGTGTTGCCCTTCTGTGATTCTTTTTTCTTTTTTCTTTTTTTTTTTTTGGTGAGTGGGCCAACAGTCATATCACACATCTGCCAACCCTCTGCTGGGGCTATTGTGGGAAGTGGTGTACATGGTTGCCTTCCCCACTTCTGTGGCAAGAGTCATTTTGTAGTGGTGCTGATCAATGCTAGGGCCACTTGCACAATAAGAAGTATCAAGTGTTTCTTCAGAGGAACTCATGCCTTGAAGTGTGGGTTAAATATAATTGTAAGCAGGAGAATGTTGGCAGGGAGCAGAGTATTTGGCATTAGCTTGCTATATTGAGAGATTTAGTGCTGGTTCCCACATGTTTCAAGGTATTTAAGCAGGGGCAGGATTAGTGAAAATGGTTCCTGTTAGCTCTTTGGTTCTTGGAGAAGTCTCCTAAAGATCTCTGCTCCTCCAGAACACTTCTGAGATTAGTGAATAAATCTCCTTCCTGCATACCCCAGGTACTTTTCAAACTGCTGAGTCTGTGCTGTGCCTGGGTGGGGTTGTTCGTTATGTTGGCTCTTTAAGGGAGGGGACTCAGTTTCCTGTGTCCTCTGGATGTCCCAAAGCTGAACGTGCTGATTTTTAAGGTTCTTAGTATTCAGCCACACTGATTGTAAAAACTCCACAAGATAAATCCTAGTTTTCAAAGCCGAATTGTATGAGGACTCATATTCCTATGCAGTTCCCATTTCTCTGTGGTGCCTTGTGTGTAATTGTTTACTTCCCTTCTTTTTTTTAAAAAAAAAAATTATTTTTTCAGTGTTTCAAGATTCGTTGTTTATGCACCATACCCACTGCTCCATGCAATACATGCCGTCCTTAATAACCACCACTAGGCTCACCCATCACCCCACCCCTTTCTCCTCCAAAACCCTCAGTTTGTGTCTCAGAGTCCACAGTCTCTCATGGTTCATCTCCCCAACCACCAGTTTTCCCCAATTCAGTTTTCCTTTTTTCTCCTAATGTCATCCATGTTATTCTTTATGCTTTCCCTTCTGCGTGTTTGTGTTGTCCCTCCTGTTTGTGGTTAGTTAGGTTCCAGACTGGGACTCTGCCTTTCATACTGTTTTATTTATTTAAATTTGTATTTAAATTCAGTTACTTAATATAGTGTGATACTAGTTTCAGGTGTATGAAGTAGTGATTCAACACTTCTGTAAAATACCTGGTGCTCATCTCAAGAGCACTCCTTAATCCCCATCAACTGTTTGACCCACTCCCTCACCCATCTGCCCTCTGGTAACCATCAGTTTCTTCTATATTGTTAGGACTCTGTTTTTTGTTTGTCTCTTTCTTTTTTCCCCTTTTGCTCATTTGTCTTGGTTCTGAGATTCCACATATAAGTGAAATAACATGGTATTTATCTCTCTCTGACTTATTTCACTTAGTATAATAATCCATAGTTCCATCCGTGTAAATACAAATGACAAGATTGCATTCCTTTTCATGGAGAATGATATTTACATTGTGCGTATGTGTGTGTATACATGTGTGGGTATATATATACATATATATGTATAAACACACAGGTACATTGTATTATATTTATATATGTATACCTTGTATTATATACTATATATACACATTACTATATATATAATGGATATTACATACACATTGTGTATGTGTGTATGTATATCTATATACACATACCTATAGAACACACACACACACACACACACACACACAAATACACACACCACATCTTTATCCATTCATCAATCCATGGACTTTGGGGCTGTTTCTATAATTTGGCTACTGCCAATTATGCTGGAATAATTCATGGGCATATATCTCCTTGACTTAGGATTTTGTATTCTTTGGGTAAATACCTGGAAGTGAAATATATTTGTATTTTTAAATTTTTGAGGAATCTCCGTACTGTTTTCCACAATGGCTGCACCACTTTGCATTCCCACCAGCAATGTAAGAGGGTTCCCCTTTCTCCACATCCTTGCCAACACTTATTGTTCTTTGTGTTTTTTACTTTAGCCATTCTGACAGGTGTGAAGTGACATCTCATTGTAGTTTTGATTTGTATTTCCCTGATGATGAATGATGTTGAACATCTTTTCATGTGTCTGTTGATCATCTGTATGTCTTCTTTGGAAAAATGTCTCTCATATCTTCTGCCCATTTTCCAGTTGGATTATTCATTTTTGGGGTGTTGTGTTTTATAAGTTCTTTATATGTTTTAGGTACTAAACCTTTATCAGACATATTATTTGCAAATGTCTTCTCCCCTTCTCTAGGTTCCCTTTTAGTTTTATTGTTTCTTTTGCTGTGCAAAAGCTTTTAATTTTGATAAAGTCCCAATAGTCTATTTTTGCTTTTGTTTTCCTTGCCTCAGGAAATGTATCCAAAGAAGTTGCTGTGGTCAAGGTCAAAGAGGTTACTGTCTGTGTTCTCCTTCAGGATTTCTATGGTTACAGGTCTCACATTTAGCTCTTCCATATATTTTGAATTAATTTTTGTGTATGGTTTAAGAAAGTGGTCCAGTTTCATCCTTTTGCATGTTGCTGTCCTGTTTTCCTAACACCATTTGTTGAAGAGATGGTCTTTTTCCCATTGGCTACTCCTTCCTTCATGGTTGAAGAATAATTGACCATGTAGTTGTGGATTCATTTCTGGGGATTCTACTCGGTTCTGTTGATCTGTGTCTATTTTTGTACCACTGTTATACTGTTTACATCACTACAGCTTTGCAATATAACTTGAAGTCTGGAACTGTGATGCCTCCAGCTTTGCTTTTTATTTTTCTTCTTTTCATGGTTGCCTTGGCTATTTCTGGTCTTTTGTGCTTCTGTACACATTTTATGATTGCTTGTTTCAGTTCTGTGAAAAATGCTAGTGGTATTTTGATAGGGTTTGTGTTTCATGTGTAGTTTGCTTTGGGTAGTGTAGACATTTTAACAGTATTTGTTTTTCCAATCTATAAGCTTGGAATGTCTTTCCATTTCTTGTTTTGTCTTCAATTCTTTCATCAGTGTTTTATAGTTTTCAGCTTATAGATTTTTTACCTCTCTGTTTAGTTTACACCTAGGTATTTTATTATTTTTGGTACAATAATAAATAGGATTGATTCCTTAATTCCCCCTTCTGCTTCATTATTAGTGTATAGAAATGCAGCCAGTTTCTGTTTATTAACTTTGTATCCTCCAACTTTACTGAATTTGCTTATCAGTTCTAGCAATTTTTGTGGAGTCTTTCCTATTTTTTATATATATTATCCAATGATCTGAAAATAATGAAAATTTTATTCTTCCTTGGTCATTTACATACCTTTTTTTGTGGTTTCTCTTTGCAGTGTCTAGGACTTCCAATATGTACTATTTTAGATAACAGTGGCGAGACTGGACATCCCTGTTTTCCCCTCAGCATAGTGGAAAAGCTCTCAATTTTTCCCCTGTGAGGATAATATTAGTTGTGCATTTTTCATAGATGGACTTTATTATGTTGAGTTATGTTCCATCTAAACCTACATGACTGAAGGTTTTTATTAAGAATGTATGATGTAGGGGTGCCTGGGTGACTCGGTCATTAAGCGTCTGCCTTCATTTTGGGTCATGATCACAGGGTCCTGGGATTAAGCCCACAATGGGCTCCCTGCTCAGTGGAAAGCCTGCTTCTCTCTCCCTCTGCCACTCCTCCTGCTTGTGCACTCTCTCTCTCTCTCTGTCAAATATATAAATAAAATCTTTATAAAAATAATAAAATAAAATATAAGAATGTATGATGTAGTTTGTCAAATGTTTTTTCTGCATGTACTGAGAGGATCATATGGTTCTCCACCCTGTTTTTCTTACTCAAATTTTACTTAGTTAGCATACAATGCATTATTGGTTTCTGGAGTAGAATTCAGTGATTCATCATTTATGTACAGCACCCAGTGCTTATCACAAAAAGTGCACTCCTTTATACCTTTTACCCTTCTATGCCATCCCCCTACCCACCTCCCTCTATCAACCCTCAGTTTATGCTCTATCATTAAGGGTCTCCTATGTTTTATTTCCCTCTCTCCCTCCCCTTACCTTCCCATATTTTCATTTGTTTCCTTTCTTAAATTCTACATACGAGTGAGATCATATGGTGTCTCTTTCCCTTACTAACTTAATTCACTTAGCATGATATACTGTAGTTCCATCCACATCATTCTAAATGACAAGATTTCATTATTTTTGAATGTCAACCTTGCTGGATAAAGTATTGTTGGTTACATGTTCTTCTCACTTATTGCCCTGAATATGTCTTGCCGGCCCTTTCTGGCTTGCCAGATTTATGTAGACTGGTCCGATGTTAGTCTTATGGACCTTCCTCTGTGCCTATGGAATCTCTTCCTCATAGCTGCCCTCCAGAGCTCTTGTCTAAAATTATGATTACTCAGTCTCACAATCAAGTGTCTCAAGGTCTTTCTAGATTTGCTGGTTTTGGCAGGTATCCTTTCTGCCTCTAGGACACGAACACTGGTCCCATTCCCCAGATAGGGAAAATTTTCATCGAGAATTTGTTCAAATATATTTTCTAGTCTTCTTTCTTTCTCCTCTCCCTCAGGGATCCCAATAATTCTGACATTGGTACATTTCATGGCATCATTTATTTTCCTAATTCTATTTTCATGGTTTCTAACTTGTTTCTTCCATGCCTCCTCCTGATTCTTTTTTTCTGTCAATTTGTCCTCTAGATCATGAATTCTGTTTTCTGCCTTGGTTACCCTAGTTGTTAGAGTATTTTGATTACCCTGGATCTCATTGATAGCATTTTCTTTGCTTTTTTAAAAATTAATTTATTTTTTTCAGTGTAACAGTATTCATTGTGTTTTTTTAAAAATTAAATTAATTAATTTATTTTCAGAAAAACAGTATTCATTATTTTTTCACCACACCCAGGGCTCCATGCAATCCGTGCCCTCTATAATACCCACCACCTGGTACCCCAACCTCCCACCTCCCGCCCCTTCAAACCCCCAGATTGTTTTTCAGAGTCCATAGTCTCTCATGATTCAGCTCCCCTTGCAATTTCCCTTAACTCCCTTCTCCTCTCTAACTCCCCTTTTCCTCCCTGCTATTTGTTATGCTCCACAAATAAGTGAAACCATATGATAATTGACTCTCTCTGCTTGACTTATTTCACTCAGCATAATCTCTTTGATTCCTGTCCATGTTGCTACAAAAGTTGGGTATTCGTCCTTTCTGATGGAGGCATAATACTCCATAGTGTATATGGACCACATCTTCCTTATCCATTCATCCGTTGAAGGGCATCTTGGTTCTTTCCATAGTTTGGCGACCGTGGCCATTGCTGCTATATACATTGGGGTACAGATGGCCCTTCTTTTCACTACATCTGTATCTTTGGGGTAAATACCCAGTAGTGCAATTGCAGGGTCATAGAGAAGCTCTATTTTTAATTTCTTGAGGAATCTCCACACTGTTCTCCAAAGAGGCTGCACCAACTTGCATGCCCACCAAGAGTGTCATGGAGTTCCCCTTTCTCCACATCCTCTCCAACACATGTTGTTTCCTCTCTTGCTAATTTTGGCCATTCTAACTGGTGTAAGGTGATATCTCAATGTGGTTTTAATTTGAATCTCCCTGATGGCTAGTGATGATGACCATTTTTTCATGTGTCTGATAGCCATTTGTATGTCTTTATTGGAGTAGTGTCTGTTCATATCTTCTGCCCATTTATTGATATGATTGTCTGTTTTGTGTGTGTTGAGTTTGAGGAGCTCTTTATAGATCCTGGATATCAACCTTTTGTCTGTACTGTCATTTGCAAATATCTTCTCCCATTCCATGGCTTGCCTCTTTGTTTTCTTCACTGTTTCCTTTGCTGTGCAGAAGCTTTTGATTTTGATGAAGTCCCAAAAGTTCATCTTTGCTTTTGTTTCCTTTGCCTTTGGAGACATATCTTGAAAGAAGTTGCTGTGTCTGATATCGAAGAGATTACTGCCTATGTTCTCCTCTAGGATTCTGATGGGTTCCTGTCTCATGTTGAGGTCTTTTATCCATTTTGAGTTTATCTTTGTGTACGGTGTAAGAGAATGATTGAGTTTCATTCTTCTACATATAGCTGCCCAGTTTTCCCAGCACCATTTATTGAAGAGACTATCTTCTTTCCACTGTATATATTTTCCTGTTTTGTCGAAGATTATTTGGCCATAGAGTTGAGGGTCCATATCTGGGCTCTCTACTCTGTTCCACTGGTCTATGTGCCTGTTTTTATGCCAGTACCATGCTGTCTTGGTGATCACAGTTTTGTAGTAAAGCTTGAAATCAGGTAACGTGATGCCCTCCGTTTTATTTTTGTTTTTCAACATTTCCTTACCGATTTGGGGTCTCTTCTGATTCCATACAAATTTTTGGTTTATTTGCTACAGCTGTTTGAAAAATACAAGTGGAATTTTTCATATGGCATTAAAAGTATAGATGGAATGGCATTAAAAGTATAGATTGCTCTAGGCAGTATAGACATTACAACAATGTTTATTCTTCCGATCCAAGAGCATGGAATGGTCTTCCATCTTTTTGTGTCTTCTTCAGTTTCTTTCATGAGTGTTCTGTAGTTCCTTGAGTACAGATCCTTTACCTCTTTGATTAGGTTCATTCCCAGGTATCTTAGGGTTCTTGGTGCTATAGTAAATGGAATCAATTCTCTAATTTCCCTTTCTGTATTTTCATTATTAGTGTATAAGAAAATCACTGATTTCTGTATATTGACTTGTATCCTGCCATGTCAATGATTTGCTGTATGAATTCTAGTAGTTTGGGGGTGGAGTCTTTTGGGTTTTCCATATAAAGAATGATGTCATCTGTGAAGAGAGAGAGTTTGAGTTCTTCATTGCCAATTTGGAAAACTTTTATTTCTCTTTGTTTTCTGATTGCTGTTGCTAGGACTTCTAATACTATGTTGAACAAGAGTGGTGAGAGTGGACATCCTTGTCGTGTTCCTGATCTCAACGGGAAGGACACAAGCTTTTTCCTATTGAGGATGATATTTGCTGTGGGTCTTTCATAGATAGATTTTATGAAGTTCAGAAATGTTCCCTCTATCCCTATACTTTGAAGCGTTTTAATCAGGAATGGATGCTGGATTTTGTCAAATGCTTTTAATGCATCAATTGAGAGGACCATGTGGTTCTTCTCTCTTCTCATATTAGTTTGTTCTATCACATTGATTGATTTGTGAATGTTGAACCATCCTTGTAGCCCAGGGATGAATCTCACCTGGTCGTGGTGGATAATCTTTTTAATGTGCTTTTGGGTCCTGTTTGATAGGATCTTGGTGAGAATCTTAGCATCCATATTCATCTGTAATATTGGTCTGAAATTCTCCTTTTTGGTAGGGTCTTTGCCTGGCTTGGGGATCAGGGTAATGCTGGCTTCATAGAAAGAATCTGGAAGTTTTCCTTCTGCTTCAATTTTTTGAAACAGTTTCAGGAGAATAGGTGTTATTTCTTCTTTGAACGTTTGGTAGAATTCCCCAGGGAATCCGTCAGGTCCTGGGCTCTTGGTTTTTGGGAGGTTTTTGATCACTGCTTCAATCTCATTACTACATATTGGTCTATTCAGGTTGTCAATTTCTTCCTGGTTCAATTTTGGGTGTTTATAGTTTTCCAGTATTGCATCCATTTCATCTAGGTTGCTTAGCTTATTGGCATATAACTGTTGATAATAAATTCTGATAATTGTTTCTACTTCCTTGGTGTTCGTTGTGATCTCTCCCTTTTCATTCATAATTTTATGGATTTGGGCTTTCTCTGTTTTCTTTTGGGTTAGTGTGGCCAATGGTTTATCGAACTTATTGATTCTTTCAAAAAACCAGCTTCTAGTTTCATTGATACGTTCTACTGTATCTCTGGCTTCTACCTCCTTGTTCTCAGTTCTAATCTTGATGATTTCCCTTCTTATGTGTGGAGTTGGTTTGATTTTTTGTTGATTCTGCAGTTCTTTAAGGTGTAGAGACAGCTGGTGTGTTCTGGATTTTTCAATTTTTTTGAGGGAGGCTTGGATGGCTATGTATTTTCCCCTTAGGTCCGCCTTTGCTGTATCCCATAGGTTTTGGACCAATGTGTCTTCATTCCCATTGGTTTCCATGAATTGTTTCAGTTTTTCTTTGATTTCCTGGTTGATCCAAGCATTCTTCAGCAAGGTGGTCTTTAGGTTCCAGGTGTGTGAGTTCCTTCTGAACTTTTCCTTGTGATTGAGCTCCAGTTTCAAAGCATTGTGATCTGAGAATATGCAGGGAATCATCTCAGTCTTTTGGTATTGGTTCAGTCCTGATTTGTGACCCAGTATGTGGTCTATTCTGGAGAAGGTTCCATGTGCACTTGAGAAGAATAAGTATTCTGTTGTTTTAGGGTGGAATGTTCTGTATATATCTATGAGGTCCATCTGGTCCAATGTGTCATTCAATGCTCTTGTTTCTTTATTGATTTTCTGCTTCAATGATATGTCTGTTTCTGAGAGAAGTGTGTTAAGATCTCCTACTATTAATGTATTATCTATATGACTCTTTATCTTGATTAGTAGTTTTCTTATGTAATTGGCTGCTCCCATATTGGGGGCATAGATATTTACAATTGTTAGATCATCTTGGTGGATAGTCCCTTTAAGAATGATGTAGCATCCTCTGTATCTCTGACTACAGTCTTCAGTTTAAAATGTAATTTATCTGATACAAGAATCGCTACCCCAGCCTTCTTTTGAGGCCCATTGGTATGAAAGATGCTTCTCCATCCCTTCACTTTCAGTCTGGGTGTATCTTTAGGTTCAAAATGGGTCTCTTGTAGACAACATATGAATGGGTCCTGTCGTTTTATCCAATCTGCAACCCTGTGCTGTTTTATGGTCGCATTTAGGCCATTCACATTGGGAGTGATTATTGATAGATACGTTTTTATTGACATAGTGTAACCCATTTCCTGGGTTATTTACTCTGATGTGGGTGTTACCTAGTTGTATCCACGGGACCGGTGAGCTTAGGATATTCCTACTCTCTCATCTTCCCTCTATTTCATGTTTTATATTTTAATTTTTTTTTTAATTTTTTTGTTTCATGTGAATTTAACGTAATTTTATGTTAGTTTCAGGAATACAATGATTTAACAACAGAATAAAATTCTCAGTGATCATCAAGACAAGTGTAGTCTTAATTTTTGTTTATCTATTTCAACCATCATCTAATCACTTACCCTCTGTCAAAAAGTTTATTTTCTGTATTTTTTATTTAAATTCAATTAGCCAACATATAGTACATTATTAGTTTCAGATGTACAGTACAATGATTCATCAGTTGCATATAATACCTAGTGCTTGTCACATCAAATGCTTTCCATAATGCCCATCACACACCTACCCGATCTCACCACACTTCCCCTCCAGAAACCCTCAGTTTATTTCCTATAGTGAAGAGTCTTTCATGGTTTCTTTCCACCTCTGATGACTAACCATTCAGTTCTCCCTCCCTTCTCCTATGATCCTCTGCCGTGTTTCTTTTATTCCACATAGGAGTGAAACTATATGATTATTGTCTTTCTCTGATTGACTTATTTTGCTCAGCTAATACCCTCTGGTTCCATCCATGTCAATGTAAATGGTAAGTATTCATCTTTATGATGGCTGAAAGTAATTTTCTGTTGTATACACATGCCACATCTATATCCATTTACCTGTCAATGGACATTATGGCTCTTTCCACAGTTTGACTATTGGGGATATTGTTGCTATAAATATAGGGGTGCAAGTGCCCTTTTTGAATCAATATATTTGCATCTTGGGAGGTAAATAGTAGAGGAATTTCTGGGTGGAAAGATAGCTCTATTTTTAGCTGTTTGAGGAACCTCCATACTGTTTTCCAGAGTGTCCATAGCAGCTTACATTCCCACCAACAGTATAAAAGTGTTCCCTGTTTTCTGCGTCCTCACCAACATGTGTTATTTCCTGACTTGTTAATTTCAACCATTCTGACTGGTGTGAAGTAGCATCTCATTATGGTTTTGATTTGTATTTCTCTGATGCCAAGTGATATATCAGGAGCATTTTTTCATGTGTCTGCTGGCCATTCATATTCTTCTTTGAAGAAATGTCTGTTTATATCTTCTGCCCATGTCTTTCCTGGATTGTTTTTCTTTGGGTGTTGACTTTGATAAGTTCTTTATGAATCTAGGGTACTAGCCCCTTATCTGATATTCCATTTGCAAATATCTTCTCCCATTCTGTAGTTTGCCTTTAAGTTTTGTTGACTGTTTCCTTTGTTGTGCAAAAGCCTTTTATCTTGATGTAGTCCCAATAAGTCATTTTTACTTTTGTTGCCCTTGCCTTTGGAGATGGGTCTAGTGAGAAGTTCCAGCAGTCAGGGTCAAAGAGGTTACTGCCTGTGTTCTTCTCTAGGACTTTGATGGATTCCTATCGCACATTTAGCTCTTTCATTCATTTTGAGTTTATCTTTATGTATGATATAAAAAAATGGGCCAGTTCCAGTTCTCTACAAATGACTGTACAATTTTTACAAAATGATTTGTTGAGGAGGTTGTCTTTTCTCCGTTGAATATTCTTCCCTGATTTGTGGAATATTAGTTGACCATAGAGTTAAGGGTCCATTTCTGGGGTCTCTATAATGTTTCATTAATCTATGTGTCTGCTTTTGTGCCAATACCACACTGTTTTGATGCTCACAGTTTTGTAATATAGCTTGAAGTCAAGTGTTGTGATGCCCCCAGATTTAGTTTTCTTTTTCAATAATACCCTGGTGATTTGGGGTCTTTTCTGGTTCTATACAAATTGTAGGATTGTTTGTTCTAGCTCTGTGAAAAATGTCAATGGTATTTTGATGTGGATTGCATTGAATGTATACACTGTCCTGGGCAGCACAGACATTTTCACAAAGTTTATTCTTCCAATCCATGAGCATGGAATGTTTTTTCATCTCTTTGTGTCTTCCTCAATTTCTTTCGTAAGTGGTCTGTAATTTCTAGAGTATAGATCTCTTATTTCCTTGGTTAGGATTATTCCTAGATATCTTATCATTTTTGGTGCAATTCTAAATGGAATCAACTTAATTTCTCTTTCTTCAGTCACATTGTTAGTGTATAGAAATGCAACTGAATTCTGTGAATTGATTTTGTATCCTGCCACATTGCTGAATTCCTGTATGAATTCTAGTAATGTGGGGGTGGAATCTTGGATTTTCCACATAAAGTATCATGCCATCTGTGAAGAGAGTTTGACTTCTCTGCCAATTTGAATGCTTTTTATTTATTTTTGTTGTCTGATTGCTAAGGCTAGGACTTCTAATACTATGTTGAGAAAAAGAGGGGAGAGTGGGTAATCATGGCATGTTCCTGACCTTAAGGGAAAAGGTCTGTTTTTTCCCATTGAGAATGATATTTACTGTCAGCTTTTTATAAATGGCTTTTATGATGTTGAGGTATGTTCCCTCTATATCTACACTCTGAAGTTTTAATCAGGAAAGGATGAATCTTGATTTGTGACCCAGTATGTGATCTATTCTGAAGAATATTCCATGTCCATGTGAGAAGAATGTGCATTCTCTTGCTTTAGGATGGAATGTTCTGTATATATCTGTGATGTTTATCTAGTCCAGTGTGTCATTCAAAGCCCTTGTTTCCTTTTTGAACTTCTGCTTAGATGATCTCTCTATTGCTGTGAGTGGGGTGTTGAAGTCTCCCTCAATTATTGTATCATTATCAATGTGTTTCATTATATGTTTTGTTAATTGGTTTATATAATTGGCTGCTCCCATGTTAGGAGCATAAAAATTTATAATTGTTAGATCTTCTTTTTGAAGGTGTATACCCTTTAAGTATGATATAGTGTACCTCTTCACCCCTTACTACAATCTTTGATTTAAAGTCTAATTTGTCTGATATGAGGATTGCTACCCCAGCTTTCTTTTGAGGTCCATTAACATGATAAGTGGTTCTCTACCCCCTTACTTTCAATCTGATGGTGTTTTTAGGTCTAAAATGAGTCTCTTACAGACATCATATGGATGGGTTTTGCTTTTTTATCCAACCCTGATATCCTGTGTATTTTGATTGGAGCATTTGGCCCATTTACATTCAGAGTAACTAATGAAAGACATAAATTAGTGCCATTGTATTACCTATAAAGTACCTGTTTCTGTATATTGTCTCTGGTTCTTTCTGGTCTCTGTTACTTTGGGGCTCTCTCTTCACTTACAGGATCCTCTTTAATATTTCTTGCAGGGATGGTTTTCACAAATTCTTTTAGTTTCTGTCCTGGAAGCTCTTTATCTCTCCTTCCATTCTGAATGACAGCTGGATAAAGTATTCTTGGCTTCATGTTTTTCTCGTTTAGTACTCTGAATATATCATGACATCCGAAAGGCCTGCCATATCTCTGGGGATAGGTCTGTTTCCAGTGTAATGTTTCTACTCCAGTTGGTTAAGGAATTCATGTCTTGAGCTATTTTCCAGGATTTTCTCTTTAACTCTGAAATTTGCAAGCTTCATTATATGTTGGGGTGTCAATCTATTTTTATTGATTTTGAGGGGGGTTCTCTTTATCTCCTGGAATTGAATGCCCATTTCCTTCTCCAAATTAAGGAAGTTCTCAGCTATGATTTGCTCAAGTACACCTCTGTCCCTCTGTTTCTCTCTTTCTTCTTACTCTGGGACACAATAATTCTAATACTGTTTTCCTTCAAGGTATCACTGATTTCTTGCAGCCTCCCCTCATCATCCATTAGTTTTATTTTTCTCTTTTCCTCAGCTTCCTTCCTTTCCATCAACTTGTCTTATATGTCACTGTCTTTTCTCTATCATTTACCCTTGCTGTTAGAGCATCTGCTGTAGACTACATCTCAGTTAAAGCATTTTTAATTTCAGCCTGATTATATTTTATTTCTGCACTAACAGATTTTCTAGTGTCTTTTATGTTTTTTGCAAGCCCAGCTAGTAGCTTTAGAATCATTATCCTGAATCCCAGCCCTGACATTTTACTTATAACCATACTGATTAGATCTGTGGCAGATAGTATTATCTTTGGTTCTTTTTTTTTCTTGTGATTTCTTCCTTCTAGTCATTTTGTCCGGAGAATAACAAGAGAACAAAATAAAAAAATGTCAACGAAGACCCAAGCAAAATACACACTAGACAATTCCAAAAAGGTCAGAAACCAAAACGGAAAATCAAGCGGAAAAAAAGAGGGCAAGTACATAATCTTATATGTGGACAAAACAGGGTGATCCTTATGGTCCTGGTGTATTTTGGTCTGCTGGAAGACACTAAATCCCAAAATTGTAAAGAAAGGAAAAAAATATATATATAAAAAATAGAAAATAAATATATAAAATATAAAAATAAATATATAAAATAAATAAATATACTTATTTAAATATATATTTATTTAAAATAAATATATAAAGTAAATAATAAAATGTATAAAATAAAAAATGAATATATAAAGTATAAAAATAAATAAATAAATAAAAATATAGAAAAAAATATATAATATGTATCATATTATTCACTATATTCATATATATGAATATAGTGAAAGGAAGTTAAAAATGAATGATGTATCTATTAAAAAGTCTAAAAAATGAAGAATATATCTATAAAATGTGAATGTAAAAATGAAAATTTATAAAAAGAGTTAAAAAGAAAGAGTTGATAAAATAAGAAACTAGTTGAAACAGAAAAATAAAGAAAAATAAAATATTACATTGAAAGACCAAAAATTCATGCAATGAAACCTCTAATTCTATATACTATTTTCCCCAAGTATATGAGCTTATTGGTTCTGAGTGATCTGTAAACTTTTGTTCACCTAAGGATCCTGCTGGTCTTCTGGGGAGGGGCCTGTTGCACTAATTCTTAGGTGTCTTTGCCTGGGTGGAGTTGCACCACTCTCTACCATGGGCCTAGTATCAGTGTAAGCTGCTTTGGGTTATTTTATGTGCTTTTGTTCCCTGGAGGCTTTTCCCACCATTTTTTAAGATTAAAAAAAGTAAAAAATGGCAGCACCCCAATCTCTAGCCCTGACTGAACTATCACCACCCCCACTCTTCAGTGCACCTCAGGGAAAGGCAGTCAAACCCTTTCCTGTGCACCAGACTCTTGCAGTGCACATGCACAACAATTCTCCCAGGAGAGGATCTCACCAAGGCCCTGGTGCTTGCTGGGGCCCTACTCAGGGAGCATTTTCATAGTCATGCATATACCTGCACCACCCCTCCCAGGAAAGGGGACCAGATTTTATAGAGGTTGTTGATTGCTGGGCCCCTGCTTGGAGAGCAGTCACCTAATGGTGCCACAATTTGCTATTTATGACAATATCTAGTTGAGAGTCTACTCTGGGGCTTGCTAATTGTAGATGACTTCCCTGTACCAATTCTTGGGAACTCTGTCACATTCAGGCACCCCTGTTCTTTTTGTGACCCTGGGAGTTCTGAGACTACACTATCCCCCCTAGGATTCTGCCCTGCTTTGCCACCTGAACACCTTTCAGGCAGGGACATCCCTCATAGGAACAGATTTCTAAAAATTCAGATTTTGCCCTTTCCTGCTATATCTCTTTCTGGTAGCCCATGTACAGAGGGTCCTTCCCCTCATGGTTTAACTTCCAATATATTCCCTCAGATTCACATCTCCACACCTCCTACCTTGAAAAAAGTGGTCACTTTTCTGTTTGTAGAATTACAGCTTTTTTTAGATTTCAGTTTGAATTCACAGTTGTTCAGAATGATTTGATAGATATCTAGCTGAATTCAAGGGACCAGATGAAACATGGATCCCCTGCTCTTCCACCATCTTCCCTCCATCTCCCTCTACAATTATTTACAGAAGGTCTGTTCTGACTGTCTTCAGGTCATTTTGAGATGGTTGCAGTGATGTCATTATCATTTAGGTGTGTCCATGGGACAAGGTGATCTTAGGATCCTTGTACTTCGATATCATCCCCTACAATCCTATATGTGTTACTTACTAATTATTGAATCACTTATCAAGTTAAAAATAATTTATATTACAAGGTAAGAGTTCACAAGTTGTGGAGCTACTGGTATAAATAAATTGTAAGAATGAAATTTTTATTATAACAGATAAATCAAAAAATGAAATTTGGTATCTATCAGAACAATTCCTTTTAAAAGATAAATCTGTTATGGCTGTTAAATAAAAGTATGAGAAGTCATATTTATTTATTTTTATTTTTTTTAAAAGACTTTTTAATTTTTTATTTTTTATAAACATATATTTTTATCCCCAGGGGTACAGGTCTGTGAATAACCAGGTTTACACACTTCACAGCACTCACCAAAGCACACACCCTCCCCAATGTCCATAATCCCACCCCCTTCTCCCAAACCCCCTCCCCCCAGCAACCCTCAGTTTGTTTTGTGAGATTAAGAGTCACTTATGGTTTGTCTCCCTCCCAATCCCATCTTGAAAAGTCATATTTAGATCAGAATTGCTTTCATTCTGGATTTAAGTAAGCTATATTTACAGTTTAACAACACTTATTCAAGTCAATAAAGCAAAGCCTACAATTTCCACCAATGAAAAATAAGAAACTATATTTTTAGCTATTTTAGTCTGTAATCATCTCTTTTATGGCTTCCCAGGATGTAACAATAAAGTCAAATAATCTTACCCTTTAAGTATATAGAACAAAGCATCAATTATAACCAAATTGGAAAATTACCACATTGAGGTTACACCATGGAGTCAAGTACCAAAAAAGTTAAGTTAAGTTTAACCCAGTGTAGGAATGCTTACAATTTTGACTGCATCTTTGGCCCTCCATCTTGTTCATATTCCTGCAACAACCTCCCTTGGGGCTGTGTTCCAGGCTCCTTGGAGTTTAATGTATGCCTTGACCATAATGCAGGAAGGTTTGTACTGATGTTCCCTAAAGCTGTTTAGATAACTAGGAGAGAAAACATAGTTTCTTCCTCTTCCTCCCCTCTGGGGCACAGATGGCTCTAGGTCATTTGTTAAATGTTAAACCCTTTGACCTCACCACAATGCCTTCTGCATATCCCCCTCATTCCATAAAATCTGTGAATTAAGGTCTGAACTTTGTGGATGACAGCTCTGCAATGCCTGGATCATTATTCACCCAATCCCCTGTCAGCAAGTTATCCTTAATAAAACTCTGTGTAAGTGGTATAGCATGGCTTGCTTCATTTCTTTAGTTTCAAAGTGCCTTCTCAGTTTGGAGGATACTTTACTATACCTCCTTCACCATCAAACACCCAAACTTAGCAAAAGGGTAATTTTGCATTTCTTTAACCAATAAAAATAATCTTCATTTATACCCATTCTCATTTGTGGTAGGAGATATCACATATGAATAGTGAATACTCAGCAAAATGAATGGTCTCCATAATTGTACTCTGAATGTTTTCATGACTTACAGTGGGAATATTATCTGATTTTATCTGCTCTTCAAAAGAATTTCACAAACTATTGTAATTCTTTCATGGATAAATCATGCAGTAAGAAAGAAAGAATACAATATTAACCTAGAGTACTTGTTAAAGTATAACTTGGTTACTTTTCCAAATTGGAGACTATTAGAAAATTGTAAGAACATATTAATTTATTTTAGTTGGGTAAAATACAGACATTCCTGAAGAGATGCCTAGTAGTACAGCTGGTCATCAAATGCTCCTCCCCAAGGATATAAGGATTCTGGCTATCCACAGGCTAGTCTTCTATACAGTTTTATGACTTTTTCATCCCCTCAGTCCTCTATATTATACTCCCAAATTGCACTGGGCTAGAAGTCATTTTCAAGGCTGGGCAAAATATTTTAATCTAACTTATTTATTTCTAATTCATTTCTTCCAGTTATTGAAGAGCTATTTAGACAAAAGATGAATACACTTAACCACGACTTACAGTAGTTGTAACTTGAGTTGGTTTAATTTTGTTTTTTTTGTTGTTGTTGTTTTTGTTGGTTTGCTTATAAACAAAGTTTGTTTTTTTTTTTTTTTTTTTTTTTTTTAGAATCCTGGCCTATCAGCAATGCTATGGAAAATATAGGTAGTATTAAGCCATACAAATTAATCTCCTTTTAAAGTACAGATTAACAAGGGCTGAGTAGAAATAAGAGAATCATTAAAATACATGTTTCAATCTCATTTGAAAGTATGAAAGGTTAAATTTCTCTCAAGGTCTTAATTGTGATATTTAGGCAAAGAGAAAATTTAAAAAAATGAGTAAACCTTAATTTCTTTGATTTTTATGCTGCAGACTTTTTCTAGTTATATAAGAAAATTATCAGGGAAAACTTTTTATTTTAAAAATTTCAAAAATAGTCATTAGGTTGTGGGATAAAAATACCAATAATACTCTAAATCTAAAAGCCAGTATACAGAATCAAATCAGCTCCATTTCTGCTTGAATAAGCAAATACAAACACAAACATAAAACACACGAAAATAGCACTGTTCATTGCCCTGCTTTTATTTTTATGCATTACATGTGAGTACAGACTGAGATTTTAAATTACTTTAAATTAAAAAGAAACCAAAACCTTTATTCTATACTTTATTCTGTAAAAAGTACTTTATTCTATAGTACTTTGATGTCAGATTTTTTTATGTAATTTTTAAATAAGGTGTTTCATATACAACAAACTAATGCTAGCTTTCTCAAAGACATCTACAAAAAATAAGTCCCCTACGCTTTTCAACACAATATACAAAACTATAAAATCTGTCAAGGTGGTAGCTTTCGAGAACATCTTAAAGTACTAGAAATTACAGCAAGGCAAAAGAAAGTATTATGTACAAATATTATTTAAGCATTCTGTAATAGTGTTCTTAGTGTAATTAGAGTGAAGCTATATATATATATATATATATATATATATATATATATATATATATGAGATATTTTAGAAGCAAGTGAAGTAAACAAAACACCAGTTTTCTAATTTACAGTTGATCACATAGACGAGCAAGTCTCTGTGATAGTTCATTTTGGAGAAAGCAAGTTTTATTTATTTTTATTTAAAAAAATATTTATTAGAGAGAGAGAGAGAGATAAAATGAGAAGAATGAGGGGAAAAGGTAGAAACACACCCTGCTGGGCAGGGGGCCCAATGCAGGGCTGTATCCCAGGACACTAGGATCACAACTTGAGCTGAAGGCAGACACTTAACCAACTGAGCCACACACGTGCCCAAGAAAGCAAGCTTTAAAAGTCACAAAGTTGTAACAAATATAAATCACTAATATTTTAAATAGCTCACATTTTAAATAAGATTTAAAATCTTGTCTCAAAAATTCACACCGAACCCAACATTAAGACTTTACTTTTTTTTTTTTTTTTGTGAGCAAAATTTTTTTTTAAATTTTTTATTTTTTATAAACATACTTTTTTAAACATTTTGGAACATATGAAGAACGTAATAGAGCAGAAGTTATGAAGGGAAGCAAATCCTTTTTTTTTTTTTCCTTTCAAGATTTTATTTAAATTCCAGTTAGTTAACATAGTATAGTATTAGTTTCAGTGGTAGAATTTAGTGATTCAGGGGCGCCTGGGTGGCTCAGTGGGTTAAGCCTCTGCCTTCAGCTCAGGTCATGATCGCAGAGTCCTGGGATCAAGCCCCACATTGGGCTCTCTGCTCAGTGGGAAGCCTGCTTCCCCCCCTCTCTCCCTGCCTCTCTGCCTACTTGTGATCTCTCTCTCTGTCAAATGAGTAAATAAAATCTTTAAAGAAAGAAATTAGTGATTCATCACTTGATTACAACACCCAGGACCCATGACAAGAATTGCCCTCTATAATGCCCGGCACCCATTTATCCCATTCCCCTTCTCATAGCCCTCAATTTGTTTCCTATTATTAAGAGTTTCTTACGGTGCAGAAGGGAGCAAATTCAATATCTATATGAAATATGCATGCAAGTAGAAAATGCCCATCATAAAGGAGTTAAAATTAACCACATTTTAATAATTTATGATGCCATATTATAGGAAAATACTGTGTAAAATGATAGGTGTATATATTTATTTATATATAAATATACATATTTAACTCATCCATCACATTCATATGAATCATGATAAAATCCAACTACTTTATCTGCTCTTTGGAAGCAACACTTGTACCAACAGAACCTGTCTGACCCTGTGGTAGCTCCATACTGAGATCAAGGTCACAATGTATGGATCTCTGGGTGTGATGCATAAACAATGAATTTTGGAACATAAACACACACAAAATTAAATTTAATTTCAAGCAGAGAGCGCTAATTATCATATGGTTTCACTTATTTGTGGAGCATAACAAGTAACATGGAGGACATGGGGAGATGGAGAGGAGAAGGGAGTTGAGGGAAATTGGAGGGGGAGGTGAACCATGAGAGACTACGGATACTGAAAAACAACCTGAGGGTTTTGAAGGGGCGGGGGGTGGGAGGTTGGGGGAACCAGGTGGTGGGTATTGGGGAGGGCATGTATTGCATGGAGCACTGGGTGTGGTGCAAAAACAATGAATACTGTTACGCTGAAAAGAAATTCAAAAAAATTTAAAAATTTTTAAAAATAAAATAATTAACATACATGGATTTAATATATGCATTTTCCTCTTTACCTAATTATGATAAACAATAAAATAAGTTTACTGCAAATTTGAATATTACACCTAGCATTTTACCTTAATTTAAATAACAAAACGGATTCAATTTTACACATAAATAGAACTCAAACATCTTCTGAATGTCCACTTTGGGATAAAAGAATTTACAAATTATAAAGTGTTTTTGTTAAGTCCTAATGGGATCCCACCTGGATGATAATATTATGATAAAAAAGCTAAGGTAAGGACAATGATCTGGTCATCTGAATAAAAGACCAAAGCAATGGTCATCTAATGTATTCAATTTACTGGTGATTACTATGTCTTCTAACTGTGAAGGAAAATTAGTATACCTAAAAAAGAGGCTAGACAAACATAGCCTCAGGATCCTTAACTAACATCTGAGCTAACTTCAAGTTCCATGTCTATCTCCTGAGTTACCCATAGTAGGAATCATCACTTGCATTCACTTATACAAGAGACATTTATAAAAGTTACATACACTTGTCTAATATCGTCCTAACAACAGGACCTGAACCAAGGCTTGTTGGCCTCTAAGGCCCATGATTTTAATCTCCATTATTACTACTTTTCTACTATATAAATTAGCCTTTCCCTCTGTCTCTTGACCAGTGTATGAAAACCAGTTTGAAACAATATTGGGAATAGAACAACTTTAATAATCATTAGGAGAGTCTAGAGACAGATTGTTGTTTGTGTGTTTATTTATTTATTTATTTATTTACGGTGTAAAGCTCTTTTACTTTTTTTTTAAAGTTTAGCTAGGCAACATATAATACACCATTAGTTTTTGATGTAGTGTTCAAAGATTCATTAGTTGTGTCTAACACTCAGTGTTCACAACATGTGCCCTTCTTAATACCCATCACCCAATTACCTCACGCCCATCTCCCTCCCTTCTGTAACCCTCAATTTGTTTCCCAGAGTGTATAGTCTCCCATGGGTTTTCTCCATCTCTGATTCCCCCCTCCTTCAGTTTTCCCTTCTTTCCCGATAGTCCTCCATGCTATTCCTTATGATCCACATATGGGTGAAACCATATGATAATTGTCTTTCTCTGCTTGACTTATTTCACTTGGTATAATCCCCTCCAGTTCCACCCATGTCAATAAAAAAGGTAGGTATTTATCTTTTCTGATGACTGAGTAATATTCTGTTGTGATATGAACCACATCTTCTTTCTTCATTCATTTGTTGAAGGACATTTGTATGTCTTCTTTGGAGGAGAGTCTATTTATGCCTTATGCCCATTTCTTGACTTGATTATTTGTGGGTTTTTTGGGGTGTTGAGTTTGAGGAATTCTTTATGGATCTTGGATACCAGCCCTTTATCTGTAATGTCATTTGTAAATACCTTCTCTCATTCCATAGGTTGCCTCTTAGTTCTGTTTACTGTTTCCTTTCCTGTGCAGAAGACGTTTATCTTGATGAAGTCCCAAAGTTCGTTTTTGCTTTTTTTTTTTTTTTTCCCTTGCCTTTGGAGACATGTCTTGAAAGAAGTTGCTGTGGCTGATGTCAAAGAGGTTACTGCCTATGTTCTCCTCTAGGATTTTGACGGATTCCTGTCTCACATTGAGGTCTTTTATCCATTTTTAGTTTGTCCTTGTGTATGGTGTAAGAGAATGGTCCTGTTTCATTCTTCTGTATGTAGCTGTACAATTTTCCCAGCACCAATTACTGAAGAGACTGTGTTTTTTCCATTGGATATTCTTCCCTGATTTGTGGAAGATTAATTGACCATAGAGTTAAGGGTCCATTTCTGGGGTCTCTATAATGTTTTATTAATCTATGTGTCTGCTTTACCATGCTGTCTTGATGATCACACCTTTGTAATGTAGCTTAAAGTCAGACATTTGTGATGCCCCAGCTTTGGCTTTCTTCTTCACCATTTCCCTGGCAATTTGGGATCTTTTCTGGTTCCATACAAATTTTAGGATTGTTCCAGCTGCTTGAAAAATGTTTATGGTATTTTGATAGGGATTGTACTAAATGTGTAGACTGCTCTGGGCAGCAAAGAGATTTTCACAATGTTTATTCTTCCAATCCATGAGCATGAAATATTTATCTATCCCTTTGTGTCTTCCAAAATTTTTTTCTGAAGTGTTCTGTAGTTTCTATAATATAGATCATTTACTTCTTTGGTTAGTTTATTCCTAGATATCTTACGGTTTTTGGTGCTATTGTAAACGGAATTGATTCCTTAACTTCTTTCTTCACTTACTTGTTACTGTATAGAAATGCAATTGATTTCTGTGCTTTGATTTTGTATCTTGCCACATTGCTGAATTGCTGTGTGAGGTCTAAGTAATGTGGGGTGGAGTCTTTTAGGTTTTCCACATAAAGAATCATGTCATCTGCAAAGAGAGTTTGACTTCTTCTATGCCAATTTGAATGCCTTTTATTTCTTTTTGTTGTCTAGTCGTTGAGCCTAGGACTTCTAGTTCAACATATTGAACAAAAGTGATGAGTATGGGCATCCCTGTTGTGTTCCTGACCTTAAGGGAAAAGTTCTGTTTTTCCCCATGAAAATGATACTTTTTGTGGGCTTTTCATAGATGGTTTTTATGATACTCAGGTATGTTCCCTCTAGCCCTACACTTTGAAGAGTTTTAATCCACTTGGGTGGAGTTGCCCTGCCTCTGTCACAGGTACAGACTCTGTGGAAACTGATCTTCTGTGCTTTTTGTTCCTTGGTGGCTTTCTGAGCTTCTTCCAAGGGTCAGAGCAAAAATGGCCACACCCAAACTTCTGGCCTAGAGCAGAGAAATCGGTCTACTTTCTTCACTAAACTCTCCAGGACAGTCTCTGTTTCTGTATTTGTCCCCCAAAACTGCAGCCTCCCATGGTGCCTGCCCACGGTGACTCTCAGAGGTTGTCCCAGGGGTCTGGTGTGAGTGATCGTGGGCTGGCATGTGCACCTACGGGTCCTGGATCCTGTTGGAGCACTGCTTTAAAGCCCTTTGCCAGCCACAACAGCTCTGAGTTTTTGTCTGGTTGTGGGCACAGGCTCCTGAATTTTTCAGGTTGCCCAAGAGAAGAGTGGTTCTCAACCAGCCCAGCTTGCAGTTTATGGTGATCTTAGCTGAGTAACCCTTCCTGGGCTCACTGACCATAACTTGCATCCTGGTTCCACTGCTTGGGTACTCTGTCAGTCTAGGAAGTCCCTTTGGTTCTGAGTCTTCTCCTATCTCTAGACCACAGTGCACTACCTAGACTTTTGCCTTTTCATTTCCAGAGCCCCTTTCAGAGAGGGATGTCTCTCCCTAGAGCAGAATCCTAAGGGTTCTGATTTTCTGCTTAGTGTTGTATCACTTTCCAGGAGCTAGCTTATGGAGGCTCCCTCCCACTTCTGTTTATCTTCCAATATCTCCTTACAGATTTATGACTCTGCACTTCCTACTTTGCAAAAAGCAGTGCTTTTCTGTTTGTAGAGGTCCAGATATATATTCTTATATCTCAGGCTGATGTTGTGGGTGTTTGGAGTAGTTTGGTAGATATTCAGCTAAATTCAGGGGATCAGTTGAAATGGGGCCCTGTACTCCTTTGCCATCTTGCTCCCGGAATCAACAGATTGTTATTTAAAAGTTAATGATATGCTATATTAAAATTTTTCAAGCATAATTTGGATACTTAAACATCTTTAAGAATGGGCATTAGTATTTGGACATCAGTGGTTCTACCTGGTTATACTGCTCCAGTTACCACCCATTATTGATATAACACATCTCCCAATTTTGACCCACCCATCCAAGGAACATTTGGTAATGTCTGGAGGCATTTTAGGGTATCAGAATTGGGGAGAGGGTTGTTACTGTTATCTTGTGAGTAGAAGACTTTGATTCTGCTAATTGGCCTACAGATGCATAGAACACATAGCCTAAAATGTCAATAGTGTCAAGGTTGAGACATCCTTCTTTAAATCTTAACAAAAATTGTCTACCAAACCTGGTTTTCTGCTGAAGGTCAGCATGACTATAATGTGGCAACTGCCTTTTGACAAGACCTCTCTTGCTGTATTTTCAAGCCCAATCTTCTTACTTCGTCTTTGGTAAAAACAGAAACAAGTCATTAGTCTCATATTCCTAAGATAGAACCTTTTGACACACAAAGTCTTAGTATCCTTTCTAATACTTAGCAAAAGCCATCTTTCTTGCTACCTACTTGTTGCTATGTGGGTTTTTATCAGGATACTAACAAAGCAAAATACTGTACAACCTAACCTCCAGCCCTGTTCTCAAAATACTACAAACCTGACTTATTAAACTGGGTTTTAATTTAATACAAATACATCAGTGATAATTGTTGGGTCAGCGGCTCCGGGAATGCAGGAGGAACAATAAAAATGGCTGCCAGGCCGTCACCTTCCAGGCCGCCCTCTTCCTTACCCCATGACTCTCCCGCAGGAAGGATGGAAGGATGTATGTTGAGGACACATCACCATAAGTAAACCGATACCTGTGCAGGAAACAGGAACATCAGGACTCCCCCAACCATCCAATCACCAAATTCCTTACCTTATATGGCTATGAACCTGTGCCCTGTCTTAACCCAGATAAAAGACCCACTCAACCCCTCCCATGCTGACTTCCCTGACTCCCTTCTCCAGAGTCACAGAACCTCGCCTGAGAGCTCGTTTAATAAGCCTTGCCTTGCGCCTATCTCACCTGGTGTCATGTTTATCTCACCTGTAAAACCTTACAATAATAAGGAGCTGATAAAATTAATCATTTATATTAATCATAAATTAGCTTAGGCACTAGAATAATATTCAACATCTCTAGTTTCCGGGTGTCTACAAATCTTCTCTTCCCAGGAGAAACAAATAGAGTACAAAAACCATATTTAAATCTATTACTCTACCTTTGGTGATGAAGTATAAAACTTCAGTATCACCCAGTTTTACTCTTTATCTTTGAAAAAAAAAACCATATTTTTATTTTTTAGTACAAGTTCTCTTGAGCTAAATAACATACCAGAAAATGCTGTTATAACATGACTTCTAAACCACAGATATTATCATGGGCAAGTCGTTCCCCTGAAACTTGAAGGGCCTGAAATAAACAGCTGATTAACAGATACCCTATTTCTAATAACAGTACCACAAACAGTGTCAGTTACTTACCTTTTTTTTTTTTAAAGGAATGATCACCTGCAATGAAGCAATATTGCCATCTTTTGAACACTTGGAACATTTTGCACATATTTCTCAGATTGCAGGACTCAAATGGGGCTTATAATTTAATGGCTTGATTACAGCAGAATTCTTTTGGAAGATGTTTTATTTTATTTATTTTTTTGGAAGCTATTTTAAAAGAAATCCAAACATTTGATACATGTTGAACACAGAAGGTACTGAAGATATTGAGGGAAATGTTTAAAAAATCCTGCCTTCATCATTCATCTTCCTCCATTTCTTATCACATGTAAAATGAATGTATCTCCAAAGATTTTTAAGAAAATAGTAGGATAATTTAAACAGAGTGACTCTTTGAGGAGCATGGCAAAATGCAGGATGTTGCTGCAAAGGCTCTACCAACACTAAATTCTAGGGTCAAAAATCTAACTCTGACCATTCGTGGTAAGGACAAATTTCTTTATCCACATTACATAATTTTAGGACCTCTAGATATTAAATCAAGATTATCCAAAAGTATTCAATTAAATTCTTACCCAGCTTCACCTGCCATTTCTTTAGCCCCAGGGGTACAGGTCTGTGAATAGCCAGGTTTACACACTTCACAGCACTCACCATAGCACATACCTTCCCCAATGTCCATAACCCTACCACCTTTTCCTTATCTCCCTCCCCCCAGCAACCTTCTGTTTTGTGAGATTAAGAGTCTCTTTTCATTTATTCATTTATTCTTCTCCTACCCACTTAAGCCCCCATGTTGCATCACCACTTCCTCATATCAAGGAGATCATATGATAGTTGTCTTTCTCTGCTTGACTTATTGGGAGGTTGGGGTACCAGGTGGTGGGTATTATAGAGGGCACGGATTGCATGGAGCACGGGGTGTGGTGCAAAAATAATGAATACTGTTATGCTGGAAATTAAAAAAAAAAAAATAAAATTTTACATACCTGTTTAAAAAAAAAAAAAAGAGTCTCTTATGGTTTATCTCCCTTCCAATACCATCTTGTTTCATTTATTCCTTTCCTACAATTTCTTGAAGCAACATATCTACTTGATTCTAGAATAAGAATAATTTGTATTTTAATGGCATTTATTGTTTGGGCAGTTTTTCTTTCTGATTTTGTTTTAAAGAAGGGAAACTTGGGAGGTCGGGAGAGGGTGGTTGGGGTTATGGACATTGCGGGGTGTGTGTGCTGTGGTGAGTGCTGTGAAGTGTGTAAACCTGGCAATTCACAGACCTGTACCCTTGGGGCTAAAAATACATTATATGTTTATAAAAAATTTTTTTAAAAAGGGGAAACTTGTTTACAATTCTTAAAAGAAAGCTTTTAAAAATAATTTTCACCAACAGAGGGAGCTAAATTTCAGAAAATAATTTATTTCTCAATATTAAAATTATAAAGCCTTCAATTCTGAGGTTATATAAAAATATTAGCAGTGATAGTCACATATAATTTTAATCTGAGTAATACAAATCTCTTTAATACAATGAACCAATTTCTTAAGCTCTGTTTTAGACCATTTTGTTTTTTTTTTCCCTTTTTCAACTTTGTAATTAAATTTCAGTTAGTTAACATACAGTATACTATTAACTTCAGGTGTAGAATATAGGTATTCATCACTTACATACAATTCTCAGTGCACATCACAATAACTTCTGTCTTCTTTAATACCCAACACCCATTTAACCCATTCCATTGCCCACCTCCCTCCAATAACTCTCAGTTTGTTCTCTATAGTTGAGAGTTGGCTTTCTAGTTTGCCATTCTTAATTTTTTTTTAATTATTTTTTTATTTTTTATAAACATATATTTTTATCCCCA
This sequence comes from Mustela erminea, assembly GCF_009829155.1. Taxonomy (NCBI): domain Eukaryota; kingdom Metazoa; phylum Chordata; class Mammalia; order Carnivora; family Mustelidae; genus Mustela; species Mustela erminea. The sequence continues at coordinate 66,926,541 of NC_045635.1, read as the reverse complement.
GGGGTACAGGTCTGTGAATCACCAGGTTTACACACTTCACAGCACTCACCAAAGCACATACCCTCCCCAATGTCCATAACCCCATCCCCCCTTCTCCCAACCCCCCTCCCCCCAGCAACCCTCAGTTTGTTTTGTGAGATTAAGAGTCACTTATGGTTTGTCTCCCTCCCAATCCCATCTTGTTTCATTTATTCTTCTCCTACCCACTTAAGCCCCCACATTTCTGCAAAGAAGACATCCAGATGGCCAACAGACACATGAAAAAGTGTTCCATATCACTCGGCATCAGGGAAATACAAATCAAAACCACAATGAGATATCACCTCACACCAGTCAGAATGCCATTCTTAATTTTTTGATCTCTATATTATCTGTTTTGTTTATTAAATTGCACATGAGTGAAATCATATAGTATTTGTCTTTCTCTGATTTATTTCACTTAGTGTGATACTCAAACTCTATCTACATCATTGTAAACAGCAAGATTTTATTCTTATTGCTGAGTAATATACCATTGTGTGTGTGTGGAGGATGTCTATCTCTACATATAGATAGACACATACACATACAGATATCTATTTATATACATATAGAGACTGACACACAAACATACAACTTTTTATTAATTTGAGAGAGGAAGAGAGCATGAGAGCATTCCCATGGGGGAAAGGGCAGAGGGAAAGGGAGAGAATTTTAAACAGTCTCCTTGTTGAGCACAGAGTCTGACATAGAGCTTGATCTCATGACTCTGAGATCATAACCTGAACTGAAATCAAGAGTTGGACGCTTAACCAACCGAGCCATCTAGGAGCCACTATATACCATATCTTTATTCATTCATCAGTTGATGGATATTTGGGCCTTTTCCATAATTTGGCTATTGTTGATAATGCTGCTGTAAAGATAGGGATGCATGGATCCCTTTGATTCAGTATTTTTGTATCCTTTGGGTAAATACCTAGTAGTAAAATTGCTGGGTTGTAGGGTAATTCTCCTTTTAACCTCTTGAAGAATCTCCATACTATTTTCCAAAGTGGCCTCACTCGTTTGTATTCTCAGCTATAGTGTAAAAGTGTTGCCCTTTATTTGCATCCTTATTAATGCCCATTGTTAACTGTGTTCTTAATTTTAGCTCTTCTGACTTGGGTGAGATGATATCTCATTGTAGTTTTAATTTGTATTTCCCTCATGATGAGGGATGTTTAGCATCTTTTCATGTGTCTGTTAGTCTTTGGAAAAACATTTATTCATGTTTTCTGCCCATTTTTAAACTACACTATTTGTTTCTTGGGTGCTGAGCTTTGTAAGTCCTTTACATATTTTGGATATTAACCCTTTATCAGATATGTCATTTGCAAATATATTCTCCCATTCCAAAGGTTGCCTTTTAGTTTTGTTAGTTGTTTCCTTTGCTGTGCAGAAGCTTTTAATCTTAATCATGTCCCAACAGTTTATTATTGTTGTTGTTTCCCTTATCTCAGGAGACCAATTCAGAAGTTGCTACAGGCAATGCCAAAGAGGTTATAGTCTGTGTTCTCTTCTAGGATTTTGATGGATTCCTGTCTCATATTTAGGTCTTTCATCCATTTTGAATTTTTTTGTGTGTGCATGACATAAGAAATTGGTCCTTTTTCATTCATTTGCATGTTGCTGTCCAGTTTTCCCAACGCTGTTTGTTTAAGAGACATTTTCCCACTGGATATTCCTTTATACTTTGTCAAATATTAGTTGACTGTATAGTTCTGGGTCCATTTCTGGGTTTTCTGTTCTATTCCATTAATCTATATATCTGTTTTTGTGACAGTACTATACTGGCTTGATCACAACAACTTTGTAATATAACACGAAGTTCAGAATTTTGATGCCTCTAGCATTGCATTTTTTTCTAAGATTTCTTTGGATATTTGGGGTCTTTTATGGTACTATACAAATTTTAGGTTTGTGTGCTCTAGCTCTGTGAAAAAATGCTGGTGGTATTTTGAGAGGGATTGCATTTTCTGTGTAGATTACCTTAGGTAGTATAGACATTTTAACAATATTTGTTCTTCCAATCCAAAAGCATGGAATATTTTTCCATTTCCTTGTGTCATGTTCAATTTATTTCATAAGTGTTTTATAGATTTCAGAGTACAGTTCTTTTACCTCTTTGGTTAGGCTTATTCCTAGGTATTTTTAGTTTTTAGTGCAATTGTAAATGGGATGGATTCCTTGATTTCTCTTTTGGCTGCTTCATTTTTGGTGTATAGAAGAGCAGCGTATTTCTCTATGTTGATTTTGTATCCCAAGACATTACTTTGTTCATGTATCAGTTCTAGCAGTATTTTGATGGTGTATTTTGGTTGTCTATAGAGTATCATGCCATCTGCAAATAAAGAATGTTTAACTTCTTATTTGCTGATCTGGATGCCTTTTATTATTTTTTTTCTTGTCTTTTTGTTGTGACTAGGACTTCCAATAGTTTGTTGAATAGAAATGGCATTAGTGCACATCCATATCATGTTCCCGACCATAGAGGAAAAGCTCTTAGTTTTTCCCTATTGAGGGTAATATTACTGTTTCTCATATATGGCCATTATGATGTTGAGGTATATTCCCTTATACCTACTTTGGTGAGGGTTATTAACATGAATGAATGTTGTACTTTGTCAGGTGTTTTTGTGCATGTATAAAGAGGATCATGTGGTTTTTATCCTTACATTTATTAATGTAGTGTAACACACTGATTTATCTATGAATATTGAATCACACTTGCAGCTGTGAAACAAACCCCACTTAATCATGGTGAATGATTCTTTTAATGTACTATTTGATTTGGTTTGCTAATATTTTCTTGAGAACTTTTACATCCACATTCATCAGTGACATTGACCTCTAAGTCTCATTTTTTTGTGAAGTCTGACTGGTTTTGGAACCAGGGTAGTGCTGCCTTCATAGAAGGCATTTGGAAGGTTTCCTTCCATATCAACTTTTTTGGAATACTTTGAAAATAATAGGGATTAACTCTTTTTCAAGTGTTTGGTAACATTTGCCTGTGAAGCCATCTGGTCCTGGACTTTTGTTTGTTGGGAGACTTTTGATTATTGATTTAATTTCTTTGGTGGTTATTGATTTGTTTAAATTTTTAATGTATTCTTATTTAAGTTTTGGTAGTTTATACATTCCTAGGAATGTATCCATTTCTTTCAGATTGCCCTAATTGATGGCATATAGTTTTTCATAATATTCTCTTATAATTATTTTTATTTCTGTGGTGGTGGTTGTTATTTCTCCTCTTTCATTTGTGATTTTATTTATTTGGTTCATTTCTCTTTTCTTTTTGATAAGTCTGGCAAGGGGGGTTTATCAGTTTTACTAATTATTTCAATGAACCAGTTACTGGTTTCATTCATCTTTTCTACTGTTTTCTTTTGTTACTATATAATTTATTTTTGTTCTAATCTTTATTATTTCCTTTCTTCTGATGGCTTTAGGTTTCATTTGTTTTTCTTTCTCTAGCTCCTTTGGGTGTAAGGTTAAGTTGTTTATTTGATATTTTTCTTGCTTCTTGAGAAAGCTATTATATTGCTATTTACTTCCTTCTTATGACTGCTTTTGCTCCATCCTAAAGATTTTGCACAATCATGGTTTCATTTTCATTTGTTTCCATGCATTTTTAAAAAAATCTTTAATTTCCTGGTTGACCCATTCATTACTTAGTACCATGTTGTTTAACCTCTACGTGTTTGTGGTCTTTACAAATTATTTCCTGTGGCTGACGTTCAGTTTCATAGTATTATTGTTAGAAAATATGCATGGTACAATCTCAATCTTTTTTGTACTTGTGGAGGCCTAATTTATGACCCAGAATGTGATCTATTCTGGATAATGTCCCATGTCCACTTGAGAAGAATATGTATTCTGCTGCTTTAGGTTGAAATATTCTGAATATATGTTAAGTCAATCTGGCCCAGTATGTCATTCAAAGCTATTGCTTCCTTGAGGATTTCCTACTTAGATGTTGTCCACTGATACAAGTGGGGTATTAAAGTCTCCAATTGTTACTGTATTATTATCAATGAGTTTCCTTGTGTTTGGTATTAATTGCTATATATATTTGGGTGCTCCCAAGTTGGGGGCACATTTACCATTGTTAGATCTTCTTGTTGGATAATTCCCTTTATTACTATGTAGTGCCCTTCTTCAAATATTGTTATAGTCTTTAGTTTAAAATCTAGTTTGTCTGATATAAGTACTGCTTCTCTGGCATTCTTTTGACATCCAACTGCATGACAGATGATTCTCCACCCCCTCACTTTCAATCTGCAGGTGTCTTTAGGTCTAAAATGAGTCTCCTGTAGGCAGCATATAAATGGGTCTTGTTCTTTTATCCATGCTGACACTCTGTATCTTTTTACTTTTTAGTCCACTTACATTCAAAGTATTGATAGTTACATATTTAGTGCCAATTTCTTACTTGTTTTGTGATTCTTTCTGGAGATTCCCTATGTTCCTTTCTAGTCTATGTCTTTTTTTGGTCTTTCTTTCCCAAAGTGTCCTCATAATATTTATGGCAAGACTGGTTTAGTGACCATGAACTGCTTTAGCTTGCTTTCTGGAAAGCTCTTTATCTCTCTTATTCTGAAGGATTGCCATGCTGGATAGAGTATTTCTGGCTACAGAATCTATCCATTCAGCACATTCATTATATCATGCTACTCTGGTTTGCCAAATTTCTGTAAAGAGATCGGTTGCTAACTTGATGTGTCTTCCCTTGTAATGTTAGGAACTTCCTTAGTTTTGCTGCTTTTAGGATTTTTCTTTTATCAATACATTTTGCAAATTTAATTACAGTATGTCTTGGTGTTGCCCTGCTTTTGTTGATTTTGATGGGGGTTTTCTGTGCCTCTGGGATTTGGGTATCTGTTTACTTTCCCAGGTTAGGAAAGCTTTCAACTGTAATTCCTTCAAATAAACTCTCTGCCCTCTTTTCTCTCTCTTCTTCTCCTGGGACTCCTATGAGAGTAACATTTCCATGTTTGATGGATTTATTGAGTTCCCCAAATCTCGTCTTGTGACCCGTCATTTTCTCTTTTTTTTTTCAGATTCATTGTTTTCCATAATTCTATTGCCTATATCACTTATTCATTCCTCTGCTTCTTCCATCCTTGTGGTTATTACATCTAATTGGTTTCAAATAACGCATTACTGAATTTTTCACTTTTGCCTGAGTGTTTTGTTTTCACTCTTTTAAATCTACAGTATGGGTCTTCCTGATATTTTCCATGCTTTCCTTTTTTTTTTTTTAAAGATTTTATTTATTTGACAGTGAGAGAGAGAGAGTAAGAGAACACAAGCAAGGGGAGTGGGAGAGGGAGAAGCAGGCTTCCTGCTGAGCTGCGAGCCCAGTGTGAGCCTCGATCCTAGGACCCTGGGATCATGACCTGAGCTGAAGGCAGATGCTTAATGACTGAGTCACCCAGGTGCTCTCTTCCATGCTTTTCTTAAGCCCAGTGATTATGACTGGGGCTTCAAATTCTGTATCAGCATATTACTTATATCTGTTTGGATTAGATCTCTGGCTGTGACCTTTGCTTGTTCTTTTTTGGGGGGGTGAATTCCTAAATCTTGAGGTTTTGTCTAGGTCTATTTCTTCTCTGTGTTAGAAAAACCAATTATGTTTCCTGCTTTTATGAGTAGTGGCTTTAGAATAGGTCATATAATGCTCATGGCCTGGAATTCCATAAAGCATTTCTGGTATGTGCTACATGCCCTCTGCTGCTGTGTTTTGGATGCTCTGTGCCTCAGGTTACTCATCTATAGAGGTTCTCCTTCCCTGCAATGGACAGTGTTTGGACCTTGGCCTGAGTGTGATTAGTTTTAACTAGGTTTGTTCTGGTCTGCTTCTTAAATGAGACCTGATGCTATTTCCACTAGAACTGAAGCTCTGCAGAACTGTATGGTCAGTAGACATGGTATAGGGTGGAGGGGTTTGTGCTGTTCTTCTGGAAGGGGCTCATAATGTGGTCCTTAGGCACAGCTGCCTGAGATAAGCAGTACCAGCAGAGCCCAGGAGGGTCTGACCTGGTGTAAGTAGGTTAGGTAGCCAGTGTTAGTGCTGTGCTGTTTACTAGTTGGTTTATTCTGTGGAGTGTGGGAGATAAAGGGTGTCATCCCTCTCCTTTGTCTTCAAAGAGTGGTCTCTATGCTTGCTGGTCTCAGGGAAGGCCTCCCAGAAGAGTGACTAATTTCCCCTCATGTGTCCTTTGTGTTTCTTAATCACTGTTTTCACACTCTCTGTCTCTGGGTTGCTTGTCAACCTGGAGAAACACATTGCACTGTGGAATCTATCACAGCCAAGCCTACTGATTTTCAAAACTTCAAACTTTAGGGACTGATTGTGGTGGGGACCTGAGCTGGTCTTCTTGGGGAGGGTCTTGCTGCACTGGGACTGATGCAGGTTTGATCCAGAACACCAGACTTGCTAGAACACAGGGGTGTGGTATTCAGAGCAAAGCAGTCTAAACAGCCAGTGTCCAGGTTAGCCACCCTCACCTGGTGTCTCTGGCCTACACTGAGGGGTGGGGAAGTGAAATGGCACTTGCCGGCTCCTTCGTTCCCAGAAGCAATGCCACCTTTCACAGATGCACTCCAAGGAGAGGAACAGTCCACCCATTGTGCCCAAGGCAAACCTCAGATCCCGTCTGCACTGTTTGCCTTCTCTCCAGGAACAGGACTGCACCCTCACACCTCTATCCCAGAGATGTCTACAGACTTCTAGAACTCCAGGCTTGGATCCCTGCTGGTTGTAAAAACTTACAAAAATCAGTTCCTCTCATTTTTCCAGCCAATGACTGGGGTCATTTTGTGCATCCCTGTGCATCATTCCACTCTGTTTCACCTTTCTCCATAACCAGAACTCCCTCTCCTCCATGGCACCCACTATCTGTTTCTCCCCCAAATCCTGACTCCACATTTCCTATCCTTGATGTGATCTTTTCTAGTCAGTTTGTTCTATCAGTCCTCAGGTTAATTTTTTGGGGGGTATTCAGAATGATTTGATAGTTATGCCTATGGTCCTCCTCGTATGTCACCAACTTAGCTCTCCCTACCAACCACTTTAATTGTATTTAAAGTGTAATAGAGGGGCGCCTGGGTGGCTCAGTGGGTTAAAGCCTCTGCCTTCAGCTCAGGTCATGATCCCAGGGTCCTGGGATCAAACCCCGCATCAAGCTCTCTGCTCAGCAGGGAGCCTGCTTCCTCCTCTCTCTCTGCCTGCCTCTCTGCCTACTTGTGATCTCTACCTGTCAAGTAAATAAATAAAATCTTAAAAAAATAAAGTGTAATAGATTTAAATTTTAGATTAGTCATAATTTTTCTTTCTGGTAGTTAATACAAATTTGATATTAAGAATTACTCTTTAAAAATATCTAGAATAACACTGTGTGCCAACTATACTTCAATAAAAAATAATTTAAAAACATCCAGGGATGAATAAAATAATAAAATATAAGGATTGAGATATTTACTACAGTGTAGGAGCTCTCAGGTAATAGAATCTGATTAATAAAAAAATCTGTTTTTTTTTACTTAGTTATTAAAAATATTTTGGATATAAAGGTGGGAGTTTTATAAAGTATATTTCCCACTCTATTATTAATGGGGTGTATGATTTTAAACAGATTACTAACCTTGCTGTTTTGCCTTAGTTTTTCTTGTTCTTTCATTCAGTTCAAAAACATTCCCAAAATACAGAAAAAGTTCAGAAAATAATAGATCAAATACTTACATGCACTTATATTTTGCTGTTCTTGTATCCAACATAAGATGTCAGGGGACATCTGGACTTTGTGTTTTGGCTGTTGTAGACATTGCTGCTATAGACATTGGTGTGCATGTGTCCCTTCGAATCATTATGTTTGTATCATTTGGATAAATACCTGGTAGTAAAATTGCTGGGTCACAGTGTAGTTCTATTTTTAACTTTTTGAGGAACCTTCATACTCTTTTCCAAAGTAGCTGCACCAGTTTGCATTTCCAAGGGTTTCCTTTCTGTGCATCCTCACCAAAATCTATTGTTTCCTGAGTTGTTAATTTTAGCCATTCTGACTGGGGTGAGGTGGTATCTCATTGTGGTTTTGATTTGTATTTCCCTGATGCCAAGGCATGCGGAGCATTTTTTCATGTGTCTGTTAGCCATTTGTAGGTCTTCTTTGGAAATTGTGTCTTCATGTCTTCTGCCCATTTCTTAACTGGATTATTTGTATTTTGAGTGTTGAGTTTGATAAATTATTTATAGATCTTGGATATTAGCCCTTTATCTGTTAAGTCATTTGCAAATATCTTCTCCCATTCTGTAGATTGCCTTTTAGTTTTGTTGACTGTTTTCCTTTGCTGTGCAAAAACTTTTAATCCTGATGAAGCCTCAATAGCTCATTTTTGCTTTTGTTTCCCTTGCCTTTGGAGATGCATCTAGCAAGAAGTTGCTGTGGCTGAGGTAGCAGGATTTTGATGGATTTCTATCTCACATTTAGGTATTTCAACCATTTTCAGCTTATTTTGTGTATGGTGTAAGAAAGTGGTCCATTTTCATTCCTCTTCATGTGGCTGTCCTATTTTCCCAAGACCATGTGTTGAAGAGACAGTCTTTTTTTCATTGTATATTCTTTCTTGCTTTGTTGAAGATTAGTTGACCATAGAGCTGAGGGTATATTTCTGAGTTCTGTATTGTGTCCCATGGATCTATGTGTCTGTTTTTGTGCCAGTACTATACTGTCCTCAATTTGCATTTCCCTGATAAGTGACATTGAGAACAGTTTCATGTGTTTCTTGGACATCTGTATATTTTCTTTGGAAAATTGTCTATTTGGATCCTGTGCCCATTTGTCATAAATTAAATGTTTTTCTGTTTTTGCTGTTGTTGTTGTTATTGATTGCATGAGTTATTTACATATTTTGGATATTAATCCATTATTAGACATACTATTGGCAAATATTTTCTCCTTTTCTACAGGCTTTCATTTTGTTAACGGTTTCCATTGCTCTGCAAAAAAAAAAAAAAAAAAATTAGTTTGATGTAGTCGCACTCATTTATTTTTGCTTTTGTTGCTTTTGCTTTTGGTGTCAAATCCAAAAAATCATCACCAAGACCAATGTCAAGGAGCTTATTTCCTATGTTTTCTTGTGCTCAAATTTTTAATCCATTTTTATTAAATTGTTGTGTATGGTGTCAGATAGTGGTCCAGTCTAGTTCTTTTGCATGTGGATGTCCAGTTTTCTGAATATGATTTATTAAAGAGACTGTTTTATCCCCATCATATATGCTTTGTCATAAATTAATTTGGTATATGTGCATGGATGTATTTCTGGGCTTTCCCTATTCTATTACATTGACCTATATGTCTGTTTTCTATGCCAATACCAATCTGTTCTGATTACTACAGTTTTGTAATGTAATTTGAAATCAGGAAGCATGATGTTTCTATCTTTGTTCTTTTTCAAAATTTCTTTGGCTATTTGGGGTCTTTCGTGGTTTTATACAAATTTTAGGATTGTTTGTTCTGGTTAAAATGCCACTGGGATTTTGATATGGATGGCACCACATATGTAGATTGCTTTGGGTACTATGGACATTTAAAAATATATATTAATCCAATCCATGAGCATGTAGTATCTTTTCATTGATTTGTGTCTTCAATTTCTTTTAACAATGTCTTATAGTTTTCAGTGTACAGGTCTTGGATTCCCTTGTTTAATATATTCCCAGGGATTTTATTATTTTTGACACAACTGTAAATGGGATTGTTTTCTTACTTTCTCTTCCTGATAGTTTATTTGAAGTACGTAAAAACACAAACAAATGTTGTACTTTGGTTTTGTAAGCTGCAATTTGCTGAGTTCATTTATTAGTTCTAACAGCTTTTTGGTTGCATCTTTAGAATTTTTTATATATACTATCATGTCATCTAAAAATAGAGGCAGTTTTATTTCTTCCTTTCTGATTTTGATGTCTTTTATTTCTTTGTGTTGTCTAACTGATCTGGGTGGGACTTGGCACAGTATGTTGAATAGAAGTGGTAAGAGTAGAGACCCTTGTCTTATTCCTGATTTGGGAGGAAAAATCTTCAAATCTTCATCATTGAGCATTATGTTAGTTATGCTTTTTTCATATGTGGCATTCATTATGTTGGCATACATTCTATCTATAGCCACTTTGTTGAGAGTTGTTGCATGGAGCACTGTGTGTGGTGCATAAACAATGAATCTTGGAACATTGACAAAATAAAATTAAATTGAAAAAAGACAGTTGTTATCATAAAGGGATGGTGAATTCTGTCAAATGATATTTGCCATCTATCAAGATCATCTTATGAAATTTATCATTCATTTTTTAATGTGTTATATTGATTGATTTCTGTATATTGAAGTATCCTTGCATCCATGGATTAAATCCTATTTGAACATACTGTATGCTCTTTTTATGTATTCTTGAATTGCTAGTACTTTGTTGAGGATTTTTGCATCTATGTTTATCAAGGAGATTGGCCTGTAATTTTCTTTGCTTGTAGTTTTCTTGTCTGGTTTTGGTATTAGGGTAATACTGGCCTCATAAAATAAGTCTGAAGTATTCCCACCTCTTCGATTTTTTGAAAGAGTTTGATGGTATTGGTATTGTTTCTTTTTTTTTTTTAATTTTTTATTTTTTATAAACATATATTTTTATCCCCAGGGGTACAGGTCTGTGAATCACCAGGTTTACACACTTCACAGCACTCACCAAAGCACATACCCTCCCCAATGTCCATAATCCCACCCCCTTCTCCCAAACCCCCTCCCCCCAGCAACCCTCAGTTTGTTTTGTGAGATTAAGAGTCACTTATGGTTTGTCTCCCTCCCAATCCCATCTTGTTTCATTGATTCTTCTCCTACCCACTTAAGCCCCCATGTTGCATCACCACTTCCTCATATCAGGGAGATCATATGATAGTTGTCTTTCTCTGCTTGACTTATTTCGCTAAGCATGATACGCTCTAGTTCCATCCATGTTGTCACAAATGGCAGGATTTCATTTCTTTTGATGGCTGCATAGTATTCCATTGTGTATATATACCACATCTTCTTGATCCATTCATCTGTTGATGGACATCTAGGTTCTTTCCATAGTTTGGCTATTGTGGACATTGCTGCTATAAACATTCGGGTGCATGTGCCCCTTTGGATCACTACGTTTGTATCTTTAGGGTAAATACCCAATAGTGCAATTGCTGGGTCATAGGGCAGTTCTATTTTCAACATTTTGAGGAACCTCCATGCTGTTTTCCAGAGTGGCTGCACCAGCTTGCATTCCCACCAGCAGTGTAGGAGGGTTCCCCTTTCTCCGCATCCTCGCCAGCATCTGTCATTTCCTGACTTGATTTTAGCCATTCTGACTGGTGTGAGGTGATATCTCATTGTGGTTTTGATTTGTATTTCCCTGATGCCGAGTGATATGGAGCACTTTTTCATGTGTCTGTTGGCCATCTGGATGTCTTCTTTGCAGAAATGTCTGTTCATGTCCTCTGCCCATTTCTTGATTGGATTATTTGTTCTTTGGGTGTTGAGTTTGCTATAGATTCTGGACACTAGTCCTTTATCTGATATGTCGTTTGCAAATATCTTCTCCCATTCTGTCAGTTGTCTTTTGATTTTGTTAACTGTTTCCTTTGCTGTGCAAAAGCTTTTGATCTTGATGAAATCCCAATAGTTCATTTTTGCCCTTGCTTCCCTTGCCTTTGGCGTTGTTCCTAGGAAGATGTTGCTGCAGCTGAGGTCAAAGAGGTTGCTGCCTGTGTTCTCCTCAAAGATTTTGATGGATTCCTTTCGCACATTGAGGTCCTTTATCCATTTTGAGTCTATTTTTGTGTGTGGTGTAAGGAAATTGTCCAATTTCATTTTTCTGCATGTGGCTGTCCAATTTTCCCAGCACCATTTATTGAAGAGGCTGTCTTTTTTCCATTGGACATTCTTTCCTGCTTTGTCGAAGATGAGTTGACCATAGAGTTGAGGGTCTATTTCTGGGCTCTCTATTCTGTTCCATGGATCTATGTGTCTGTTTTTGTGCCAGTACCATGCTGTCTTGATGATGACAGCTTTGTAATAGAGCTTGAAGTCCGGAATTGTGATGCCACCAACGTTGGCTTTCTTTTTTCAATATCCCTTTGGCTATTCGAGGTCTTTTCTGGTTCCATATAAATTTTAGAATTATTTGTTCCATTTCTTTGAAAAAGATGGATGGTACTTTGATAGGAATTGCATTAAATGTGTAGATTGCTTTAGGTAGCATAGACATTTTCACAATATTTATTCTTCCAATCAAGGAGCATGGAACATTTTTCCATTTCTTTGTGTCTTCCTCAACTTCTTTCATGAGTACTTTATAGTTTTCTGAGTATAGATTCGGTGCCTCTTTGGTTAGGTTTATTCCTAGGTATCTTATGGTTTGGGGTGCAATTGTAAATGGGATTGACTCCTTAATTTCTCTTTCTTCTGTCTTGCTGTTGGTGTAGAGAAATGCAACTGATTTCTGTGCATTGATTTTATATCCTGACACTTTACTGAATTCCTGTATAAGTTCTAGCACTTTTGGAGTGGAGTCTTTTGGGTTTTCCACATATAGTATCATATCATCTGCGATGAGTGATAATTTGACTTCTTCTTCTTTTTTTTTTTTTTAAGATTTTTTCTTTATTTATCTGACAGAGATCACAAGTAGGCAGAGAGGCAGGCAGAGAGAGAGGAGGAAGCAGGCTCCCTGCAGTGCAGAGAGCCCGATGTGGGGCTCGATCCCAGGACCCCGGGACCATGACCTGAGCCGAAGGCAGAGGCTCAACCCCCTGAGCCACCCGGGTGCCCCAATTTGACTTCTTCTTTGCCGATTTGGATGCCTTTAATTTCCTTTTGTTGTATGATTGCTGAGGCTAGGACCTCTAGTACTATGTTGAATAGCAGTGGTGATAATGGACATCCCTGCCGTGTTCCTGACCTTAGCGGAAAAGCTTTCAGTTTTTCTCCATTGAGAATGATATTTGCGGTGGGTTTTTCATAGATGGCTTTGATGATATTGAGGTATGTCCCCTCTATCCCTACACTTTGAAGAGTTTTGATCAGGAAGGGATGCTGTACTTTGTCAAATGCTTTTTCAGCATCTATTGAGAGTATCATATGGTTCTTGTTCTTTCTTTTATTGATGTGTTGTATCACATTGACTGATTTGCGGATGTTGAACCATCTTGCAGCCCTGGAATAAATCCCACTTGGTCGTGGTGAATAATCCTTTTAATGTACTGTTGAATCTTATTGGCTAGTATTTTGTTGAATATTTTCGCATCTGTGTTCATCAGTGATATTGGTCTATAGCTCTCTTTTTTGATGGGATCCTTGTCTGGTTTTGGGATCAAGGTGATGCTGGCCTCATAAAATGAGTTTGGAAGTTTTCCTTCCATTTCTATTTTTTGGAACAGTTTCAGGAGAATAGGAATTAGTTCTTTAAATGTTTGGTAGAATTCCCCCAGGAAGCCGTCTGGCCCTGGGCTTTTGTTTGTTTGGAGATTTTTAATGACTGTTTCAATCTCCTTACTGGTTATGGGTCTGTTCAGGCTTTCTACTTCTTCCTGGTTCAGTTGTGGTAGTTTATATGTTTCTAGGAATGCATCCATTTCTTCCAGATTGTCAAATGTTCTTATAATAGTTTGTATTTCTTCGGTGTTAGTTGTGATCTCTCCTCTTTCATTCATGATTTTATTTATTTGGGTGCTTTCTCTTTTCTTTTTGATAAGTCTGGCCAGGGGTTTATCAATTTTATTAATTCTTTCAAAGAACCAGCTCCTAGTTTCGTTGATTTGCTCTATTGTCTTTTTGGTTTCTATTTCATTGATTTCTGCTCTGATCTTTATGATTTCTCTTCTCCTGCTGGGCTTAGGGTTTCTTTCTTGTTCTTTCCCAGCTCCTTTAGGTGTAGGGTTAGGTTGTGTACCTGAGACCTTTCTTGTTTCTTGAGAAAGGCTTGTTCCGCTATATATTTTCCTCTCAGGACTGCCTTTGTTGTGTCCCACAGATTTTGAACCGTTGTATTTTCATTGTCATTAACAATGACAATCATTGTTTCCATGATTTTTTTCAATTCTTCTTTAATTTCCCGGTTGACCCATTCATTCTTTAGAAGGATGCTGTTTAGTCTCCATGTATTTGGGTTCTTTCCAAACTTCCTTTTGTGGTTGAGTTCTAGCTTTAGAGCATTGTGGTCTGAAAATATGCAGGGAATGATCCCAATCTTTTGATACCAGTTGAGTCCTGATTTAGGACCGAGGATGTAATCTCGTCTGGAGAATGTTCCATGTGCACTAGAGAAGAATGTGTATTCTGTTGCTTTGGGATGAAATGTTCTGAATATATCTGTGATGTCCATCTGGTCCAGTGTGTCGTTTAAGGCCTTTATTTCCTTGTTGATCTTTTGCTTGGATGATCTGTCCATTTCAGTGAGGGGAGTGTTAAAGTACCCTACTATTATTGTATTATTGTTGATGTGTTTCTTTGATTTTGTTATTAATTGGTTTATATAGTTGGGTGCTCCCACGTTGGGGGCATAGATATTTATTGTTAAATCTTCTTGTTGGACAGACCCTTTGAGTATGATATAGTGTCCTTCCTCATCTCTTAGTATAGTCTTTGGCTTAAAATCTAATTGATATGATATAAGGATTGCCACTCCTGCTTTCTTCTGATGTCCATTAGCATGGTAAATTCTTTTCCACCCCCTCACTTTAAATCTGGAGGTGTCTTCGGGCTTAAAATGAGTTTCTTGGAGGCAACATATAGATGGGTTTTGTTTTTTTATCCATTCTGATATCCTGTGTTTTTTGACAGGGGCACTTAGCCCATTAACATTCAGGGTAACTATTGAGAGATATGAATTTAGTGCCATTGTATTGCCTGTAAGGTGACTGTTACTGTATATTGTCTCTGTTCCTTTCTGATCTACCACTTATAGGCTCTCTCTTTGCTTAGAGGACCCCTTTCAATATTTCCTGTAGAGCTGGTTTGGTGTTTGCAAATTCTTTCAGTTTTTGTTTGTCCTGGAAGCTTTTAATCTCTCCTTCTATTTTCAATGATAGCCTAGCTGGATATAGTATTCTTGGCTGCATGTTTTTTTCGTTTAGTGCTCTGAAAATATCATGCCAATTCTTTCTGGCCTACCAGGTCTCTGTGGATAAGTCAGCTGCCAATCTAATATTTTTACCATTGTATGTTACAGACTTCTTTTCCCGGGCTGCTTTCAGGATTTTCTTTTTGTCACTGAGACTTGTAAATTTTACTATTAGGTGATGGGGTGTGGGCCTATTCTTATTGATTTTGAGGGGCATTCTCTGAACCTCCTGAATTTTGATGCTCGTTCCCTTTGCCATATTGGGGAAATTCTCCCCAATAATTCTCTCCAGTATACCTTCTGCTCCCCTCTCTCTTTCTTCTTCTTCTGGAATCCCAATTATTCTAATGTTGTTTCATCTTATGGTGTCACTTATCTCTCGAATTCTCCCCTCATGGTCCAGTAGCTGTTTGTCCCTCTTTTGCTCAGCTTCTTTATTCTCTGTCATTTGGTCTTCTATATCACTAATTCTTTCTTCTGCCTCATGAATCCTAGCAGTGAGAGCCTCCATTTTTGATTGCACCTCATTAATAGCTTTTTTGATTTCAACTTGGTTAGATCTTAGTTCTAACCAAGATTTCTCCAGAAAGGGCTTTTATTTCTCTTGAGAGGGTTTCTCTAATATCTTCCATGCCTTTTTTGAGCCCGGCTAGAACCTTGAGAATTGTCATTCTGAACTCTAGATCTGACATATTACCAATGTCTGTATTGATTAGGTCCCTAGCCTTCAGTGCTGCCTCTTGTTCTTTTTTTTGTGTTGAATTTTTCCGTCTTGTCATTTTGTGCAGATAAGAGTATATGAAGGAGCAAGTAAAATACTAAATGGGTGGCAACAACCTCAGGAAAATATGCTTTAACCAAATTAGAAGAGATCCCAAATCGTGAGTGGGGAGATAGGGGATAAAACGAGGTTCAAAAAGGAAGAAAGAAAAAGAAAAAAAAAAAGAAAAGAAAAGAATTTAAAAAAAGAAAACAAGAAAAATATAAAAAAGAAAAAAAAATATATATATATATATTGGATAAACTAGTTAAAAAACGTTAAAAAAGAAAAAGGTAAAAGTTAAAAAAAAATTTACCAGAAGGCGAGAAAAAAAACAAAAAATGAAAAGGATTTCTTGTTGATCTTCTGGGGGAGGGGCCTGTTGTAGTGATTCTCAAGTGTCTTTGCCCCAGGCGGAATTGCACCGCCCTTACCAGGGCCGGGCTGAGTAATCCGCTCGGGTTTGCTTTCAGGGGCTTTTGTTCCCTGAGCGCTTTCCGCAGAGTTCTGGAGGACAGGAATACAAATGGCGGCCTCCTGGTCTCTGGCCCGGAGGAGCCGAGAGCCCAGGGCCGCACTCCTCAGTGCGCCCTCAGAGAACAGCGCCCAGTTACTCCCGTCTGCCTGACCTCCGGCCGCGCTCCGAGCTCACCGAGCCTGCGACCGGTTCAAGGTAACACCGAGCTGTGAGCTTACTGTCGGCTCTGTCTCTGTAGCCGGCTTTCCCGTTCCAATACCCGCAAGCTCTGCGACACTCAGACACCCCCGATCCTTCTGTGACCCTGTAGGACCTGAGGCCACGCTGACGCCGCGTGGGCTTCGCCCCGGTTTAGCCTCTGGAGCGATGTCCCTCAGAGGAACAGACTTTTAAAAGTCCCGATTTTGTGCGTTGTTGCTCCGCCACTTGCTGGGAGCCGGCCCCTCCCCCCGGGTTCTATCTTCCCGTAGCTTTGGATTCACTTCTCCGCTGGTCCTACCTTTCAGAAAGTGGTTGTTTTTCTGTTTCCAGAATTGCTGTTCTTCTTCTCTTCAATCTGCCGATGGATTTTCAGGTGTTTGCAATCTTTAGATAAGCTATCTAGCTGATCTCCGGCTAGCTGAAGTAGCCTCAGCCTGCTACTTCTCCGCCATCTTGACTCCTCCCCTGGTATTGTTTCTTAAATATTTGGTATAACTCACCACGGAAGACACCTGGTCCTGGACATTTGTTTGCTGTGAATTTGAATATTTTACTTTTTTTTTTTATTATGTTATGTCAGTCACCATTCAGTACATTATTAGTTTTCGACATAGCATTCCAAGATTCATTGTTTACATATAACACCCAACACTCCATGCAATATGTGCCCTTCTTAATACCCACACTGGACCAATGCATTCCCCCACCCTGCTCCCTTCTAAAACACTCAGTTTTTTTCTTGGAATCTACAGTCTCTCATGGTTCGTCTCCCCCTCCAGCTGTCCTCCCTTCGTTTTTTCCTTCTATCTCCTAATGTCCTCCATGCTATTCCTTATATCCCACAAGTAAATGAAACGTATGATAATTGACTTTCTCTGCTTGACTAATTTCACCCAGCATAATCTCCTCCAGTCTCATCCATGTTGATGCAAAAGTTGGGTATTCATCCTTTCTGATGGCTGATTACTGTCCCATTGTATATATGAACCATATCTTTCTTATCCATTTGTCTATTGAAGGGCATCTTGGCTCTTTCCACATTTTGATATTGTGGACATTGCTTCTATGAACATTGAGGTGCATGTGGCCCTTTTTTCACTACATCTGTATCTTTGGGGTAAATATGCAGTAATGCAGTTGCTGGGTCAAAGGGCATTTTTAATTTTTTTAGTAACCTCCACCTGTTTCCCAAAGTGGCTGCACCAACTTGCATTCCTACCAACAGTGTAAGAGTATTCCCCTTTCTCCATGTCCTCTCCATCATTTGTTGTTTCTTGCTAATTTCTACCATTCTAACTGGTGTAAGGTGGTATCTCCATGTAGTTTAGATTTGAATCTTGCTGATGGCAAATGATGATGAATATTTTTTTTCATGTGCCTGCTAGCCATTTGTACGTCTTCACTGGAGAACTGTTGGTTCATGTCTTCTGCCCATTTTTTGACTTGATTATCTGTTTTATGGGTGTGGAGTATGAGAAGTTATTTATAGATCTTGAATATTAGCCCTTTGTTTGTAGTGTCATTTGTGAATATCTTCTCCATTCCATGGGCTGCCTTTTTGTTTTGTTGACTGTTTCTTTTGCTGTGCAGAAGACTTTTATCTTGATGAAGTCCCAAAATCTCATTTTTGCTTTTGTTTCCCTCGCCTTTGGAGACGTGTCTTGAAATATGTTGCTGTGGCCGGTGTCAAAAAGGTTACTGCCTAAGTTTTCCTCTAGGATTTTGATGTATTCCTGTTTCACTTGAGGTCTTTCATCCATTTTGAGTTTATCTTTCTACATGGTGTAAGAGAATTGTCGAATTTCATTTTTCTGTATATAGTTGTCCAATTTTCCCAGCATCATTTATTTAAGAGACTCTCTTTCTTCTATCGGATACTTTTTCCTGCTTTGTAAAAGATCATTTGACCATAGCGTTAAGGGTCCATATATGGACTCTCTACTCTGTTCCATTGGCCTGTGTGTTTGTTTTTTTGCCAGTACCGTGCTGTCTTGGTGATCACAGCTTTGTAATATAGCTTGAAATCAGAAAACATGATTCCACCAGCTTTGTTTTTCTTTTTCAATGTTTCCTTGGTGATTCCATGCTTTTTCTAGTTCCATACAAATTTTAGGATTGTTTGTTCCAGCACTGTGAAAAATGTCAATGGTATTTTCATCAGGTTGGTGTTGAAAGTATAGATTGCTCTCCACATCACAGTCATTTTCACAATATTTATTCTTCCAATCCATGAGCATGGTATGTTTTTCCATTTTTTTGTGTGTCTTCTTCAATTTCTTCCATCAATGTTCTGTAGTTCCTTGAGTATAGATACTTTACTTCTTTCGTTAGGTTTATCTCAAGGTATCTTACAGTCTTTGGTGCCATCATAAATGGAATCGATTCTATAATTTCCCTTTCTACAGTTTCATTATTAGTGTATAAGAAGGAACTGATTTCTGTGCATTGATTTTGAATCCTGCCACATAACTGAATTGCTATATGAGCTCCAGTAATTTTGGGCTGGACTCTTTTGGGTTTTCCATATAAAATATCATGTCATTTGGAAAGAGAGTTTGACTTCTTCTTTGCTAATTTGAGTATCTTTTATTTCTTTTTGTTGTCTGAATATTGTTGCTATGATGTCTAGTACTATGCTGTACAATAGTGGTGAGAGTGTGCATTCTTATTGTGTTCCTTTTCTCAGTGGGAAGGCTCTCAGCTTTTCCCCATTGAGAATGGTATTCACTGTGGGATTTTCATAGGTGGATTTTATGAAATTGAGGAATGTTCCCTCTATCCCTATACTTTGAAGAGTTTTAATCAAGAACAGATGTTGTATTTAGTCAAATGCTTTTTCTGCATCCATTGAGAGGAGCATGTGGTTCTCTCCTATTGATTTTTTTCTATCACACTGGTTGATTTGCAAATGTTGAACCACGTTTGCATCCCAGGGATAAATGCAACCTGGTCATGGTGGATAATCTTTTTTAAATAGTGTTGGATCCCATTGGGATCTTGTTGAGAATCTTGGTATCCATATTCATCAGGGATATTGGTGTGAAATTCCAATTAGATCTTGTTGAGAATCTTGGTATCCATATTCATCAGGGATATTGGTGTGAAATTCTCTTTTTTTGATGCGATCTTTGCCTGGTTTGGGGATCAAGGTAATGCTGGCTTCATAGAAAGAGTCTGGAAGTTTTCCTTTTGTTTCTATTTTTTGACCGTTTCAGGAGAATAGGTATTCTTTCTTCTTTGAATGTTTGGTAGAATTCCCCATGGAATTCATTAGGTCCTGGACTCTTGTCTTTAGGGAGGTTTGTGATCTCTGCTTCCATCTCGTTACGAGTTATGGTCTATTCGGGTTGTCAATTACTTCCTGTTTCAGTCTTGGAAGCTTATAGCTTTCTAGGAATGCATCCTTTCTTCTAGGTTGCTTGACTTATTGGCATATAGCTGTTGATAATAATGTCTGATGATTGTTTTTATTTCCTTGGCATTAGTCATGGTCTCTTCTTTCATTCATAATTTGGGTCCTTTCTATTTTCTTTTGGATTCGTCTGGCCAGTGGTTTATCGATCTTATTAATTCTTTCAAAGAACCAGCTTCTAGTTTCATTGATGTGTTCTACTGTATCTCTGGTTTCTAATTCATTGATCTCTGCTCTAATCTTAATTATTTCTCTTCTCCTGTGTGTGGTAGACTTAATTTGTTACCAATTCTCCAGTTTTTTTAAGGTGTAAAGAGAATTTGTGTATTCGGGATTTTTCAATTTTTTGAGTGAGGAGTATTCCTACATATTTCCTCCTTAGGACTGCCTTTGCCATATCCCATAGATTTTGAACTGATGTGTCTTCATTCTCATTTGTTTCCATGAATTCTTTAAGTTCTTCCTTGATTTCCTGGTTGATCCAGACATTCTTGAATAGGATGTTCTTTATCTTCCAAGTGTTTGAATTTCTTCCAAACTTTTTCTTGGGATTGAGTTCCAGTTTCATAGCATTGTGGTCTGAGAATATGCAGGAAATAATCTCAGTCTTTTAGTGATGGTTGAGACTTGATTTGTGAACCAATATGTGGCCTATTTTAGAGAAAGTTCCATGTGAACTTGAGAAGAATGAGTATTTTGTAGTTTTAGGGTGGGATGTTCTGTATACGTCTATGAGGTTCATCTGGTCCAGTGTGTCAATCAAAGTTGTTTCTTTGTTGATTTTCTGCTTACATAATCTGTTTATTGCTGACAGTGGAATGTTAAGGTCTCCTACAATTAATGTATTATTATCAATATGTATCTTCATTTTGGTTAACAGTTGGCTTCTATAGTTGGCTGCTCCTATGTTGAGGGTGTAGATATTGACAGTTGTTAGATCTTGTTGGGTACATGCTTTAAGAATGATATAGTGTCTTTCTGTATCTTTTTATTTTTTTTTAAAGATTTTATTTGTTTGACAGAGATCACAAGTAGGCAGAGAGGCAGGCAGAGAGAGAGAGAGAGAGGAGGAAGCAGGCTCCCTGCAGAGCAGAGAGCCTGATGTAGGGCTCGATCCCAGGACCCTGGGATCATGACATGAGCCGAAGGCAGAGGCTTTAACCCACTGAGCCACCCAGGTGCCCCTGTCCTTCTGTATCTTTAACTACAGTCTTTAGCTTAAAATCTAAATTGTCTGATATGAGAATTGCTACCTCAGCTTTCTTTTGAGGCCCATTGGTATGCAAGATTGATCTCCTTACCTTCCCTTTCAGTGTAGGTGTATCTTTAGGTTCAAAATGAGTCTCTTGAAGACAACATATGGATGGGGCCTGTCTTTTTATTC
Organism: Mustela erminea; assembly: GCF_009829155.1. Taxonomy (NCBI): domain Eukaryota; kingdom Metazoa; phylum Chordata; class Mammalia; order Carnivora; family Mustelidae; genus Mustela; species Mustela erminea. Next base: position 66,905,149 of record NC_045635.1, on the reverse strand, counting down.
AGTCTTCAACCCTGTGCCATTTTATGGGGGTATTTAGGCTGTTCACATTGAGAGTCATTATTGACAGATAAGATCTTATTGTCATGTTTCCCGTGAAGTCCTTATTTCTATGGACTATCTCTATTTATCTGTTCTGTATCACTCTTGGGGTACTTCTCCATTTATATAACCTCCCCTTAATATTTCTTGCAAGGCTGGCTTAGTGGTCACATATTCTTTCAGTCTCTGCTGGTCCTGGAAGCTTCTAATCTCTCCATCTATTCTGAATGACAGCCTTTCCAGGTAAAGAATTGTTGACTGCATGTTCTTCCCATTTAGTGCCCTAAATATGTCCTTCTAGCCCTTTCTGGCTTCCCAGGTCTCTGTGTATAGGTCTGAGGTTATTTTGATGTTATTCCCTCTGTACGTAAAGAATCTCTTCCCCCTGCTGCCCTTATAATGGTTTCCTTGGTTGTACAATTTTCAAGTTTCACTATTGTATGACAGGGTGGGTCTAATCTCATTGATCTTGGGGGTGGAGTGTCCTCTCTGCCTCTAGGACACAATTACTATTGATATTTGTTCTAGGCCTCCACCTGCTCCTTCTTTTCTATCAGTTTGTCTTCTAGATCACTAATTTGATCTTCTGCCTCATTTACTCTGTCAGACTATGTAGATTAGGTTGGATCTCACTGATGGCATTTTTAAGTGCTGCCAGATCTGTTCTCACTTCTTCCCTTAACAAACCCATGTTGCCATTAATAGTTTTCTCCAGCCTGACTCTTGTCTTCAAAACTGCTACTCTGAAGTTTATTTCTGACATCTTGCTTAGATCCAAGTCCATTAAATCTGCTGGAGAGGCCACTGTTCTGGATCTTTTCTTTGTAGGGAATTTCTCTTTCTTTTCATTTTGTTGAGTTGTGGTTGAGAAGATGTATAGCTGAACATATCAACCACTATTCAGGCAGGGTCCACCTTAGGAAGTTCCAGAGCAATCAGAAGTCACCTCCAAAAAGAAAGAAAGAAAAAAACAAAAAGAAGAAAGAAAGAAGAAAGAACCTAGCCAAAATGAGCCCCAAGAATAAGATTTATAAAGTACAAAAACAAAAACAAACAAACAGAAAGACCAAAAGAAGAAAAAGAAAAAAAAATAAACACACAAAATAAAAAAGAGGGTGGTGGTAGTATTGAATAGGGAGAAAAGGACTACATTGAATCTTATATCTATATCTATAGGTAGATAGATAGATAGATATAAAGAAAAAGAAAAAAGAATGTGCATGATAAAGTTCAAGTTAAAAAGTTACTATGGAATATGTTGTATTAAACATCAAGTTGAAAAAAAGTTTAGTCAGCTGGAGAGGAGAAAGTGAGTGCCACCCAACAGAACAGGGGGCTCCTCTGGGAGGGAACCTGGATAAAAATTAACCGGTACGAAAAAAAGTTTTAAACATCAAGTTGAAATGGTAAGTAGGTAAAAAATAAATAAATAAAAGAACAAGAATCATGAGAAAGAATTTAAAGAGAAAGAGAAGTTTTATCTAAGAAATACACAGGCTGTGAGGCAATACCAGGAGCTTAATACATTGTTTTCCTCTGGTGTTAGGATTTTACAATTTTATGGAGACCCTGTGCTTGGTGTCCTCTTGTTTCTTTCAGCTTGTCTTCTGGGGGAGTGGCCTGCCACATTGTTTTTCAGTCAGTCCTTCTTGGGCCTGCTGTCAAGGGTCTGGGTTTCATGGAAACTAGGTTTTTGGACTTTTGTTCTCTGGAGGCTTTTTTATTTTCCCTCTAGAGGCTTTTCACATCTTTTTGGAGGGTCAGAGCAAAGTAAACTGTCTGAACCCTGGCCTCCACCTCAGAGAGAAGCCACAGTCTGCTCCTGAATGGTCCAGAATACAGAGACCCCCTCTGCAAACCCCATGGAATACCACAGCCTCCCATAAGTGGTACACACCCCTAGCTACCATCGCAGTGGTTTCCTGAGGTCCCCGCTTATCTCTGTACCCCGTGCCACCAAAACCACAAGTGCTACTGGTCTGGGCAATCCCAGTCTCAGCAGCTGCCATTCCTGGGACCAGAGATTCAATTCCATGTTGGGTCCTCTTAGGCACAGGTGGTCAGCAGCTGTAGCCAGTCCTGGGACCATGGGTTTGAATCTGAGCCTATGGCTGCCCGGTGCCAACAATTGTCCCTTAAGTCCCTTTGTTGAGTGCTGTTACCAGTCACTTCCCATCTCGCAGCCACTGTTCTCCAAGCTATTGCTTGTCCCCAAGTGCAGGGCACTTTTACCCTGGCATATTACTTTCTAATGGCTCACTTCTGGTGGCTTCATCCCCCTTCTGTTTATCCTCCAGTATCTGTCTGCACAGTCCCAACTCCTTTGTACCTCTCCACTGATGATTGTATGCCCTTGTAGAGATCCAGAAGTATATAATCTTACATCTCAGACTGATTTCATGGGTGTTCAGAATGCGCTGGTAGATATTTAGCTCAATTCAGGAGACTGGTTGAAATAGGGTTCCCTACTCCAGTGTCATCTTGCCCCTTCCCCCAAATTTGCATATTTTAATACTGCTGTGCTTGTGTGAGATTTGAAACCTCAAAAATAATTTTTATTCTCCTCAGCATATGAAAATATTAGACTAAAAATCTTTTCATGCTTTCTCTTTCCTTTTTAGTAGTTGAGCTTATGGCTTTATCAAAGGATAATCATAATATACCAATTTTAAATATATTTATCTTTTTTAAAAGATTTTATTTATTTATTTGAGAGAGTTTTCAAGGGGGTGGGAAAAGCAGAGGGAGGGGGTAGGAGACTCCATGCTGAATGTAGAGCTTATGTGAGATTCACTCTCCCTCTCCCTCTATCCCTTCTACTTCTGTGTTCTCTCTCTCTCTCTAAACTAAATAGATAAATCTTTAATATATATATAATATATAACATATATTATATATAATATGTATAATATATATAATATATATAAAAGACCCATTACAAAAGTCCATTTAATGACATAAAGCTTTTTCCCCCTTCATCTTAAAAAGATATAAATCTCCTTCCATAAATATGAAGGTCTATAGGTTTAGAAAAACAACTTGAGATACTGGATAAACAAAAAGAAATGTCCTTTTATTTATTTTTTTGAATTTTATTTATTCATTTTGAGGGAGATAGAGACAGAGAGAGAGCATGAACAAAGTGGAGAGGCAGAGGGAGAAACAGACTCCCCTCTGAGCCAGGAGCTTAATGTGGGGCTTGATCCCAGGAACTGGAGATCATGACCTGAGCTGAAGGGAAATGCTTAACCATCTGAGCCACATGGCATCTCAAGAAATGTCCTTTTAAATACACAGATTAGCAGGCAAAAATGAAGGAAAATTCTCAGGGCACAGAACCAAAGAGAAGGAAGAATGTATCCGTAGTAGCTAAGCACTAAAGCCAAAGCTCCCTGTTAGGCCCACAAAAGATGAGGTGCTTAAACTGAAGGCTACAATATTAGCATAAGGGTGGAAAAGAAAAGTCTTAGCATCAGCAAAAGAAGAGGACATGACAAAGTAACTGTCATTATGGGCCTTGATCTCAATTCCGGGTAGACCTAGCTAAAGAAATTAAGATAAAGCTGAGAAAATTAGCAAACTAAATCTAGATCTTAATTAAGATTAGAATGAAAAAATAAGGGTAATATAAAAGAGAGGCTAAGAAATAATAAACACGGGTGCAGCTGGGTAGCTCATTTGGTTAAGTGTCTGCCTTCAGCTCAGGTCATTATCCCAGGGTTTGGGTTTGAGGCCCAGGTCTGGCTCCCTGCTCAGTGGGGATACTGCTTCTCTCACTTTCCCTCTGACCCTCTCCCCTGCTCATGCATGCTCTCTCTCAAGTAAATAAAATCTTTTTTTAAAAAAGAAAACAGAATAAAAAGGTCAATATCTGGAATCCCATAGATATAGAATTTTTTAAAAATGAGTGAAAGGTTGCATTCAAGGAAATAATGCCTGAGAATCTTCCACAAAGAATGAGAGGATTCAATTTTTTAGATTCAGGAAGCACAAGAGAAAAAAATTCAAAGAAGGATGAAGAAAATACATAAATACAACATAGTAAAATTCAGAATACCAAAGAGTAAAATAACTTTAAAAGACACATTGTGAAAATTCAGATTACTTACAAAAACAGTAAAAACTGAGAATTAAAAAAAAAAACATTAAAATAACTTCCAAAGGATGAACAGTTCATTCACAATAGTCACAGTGTTTCAGGAAATAACTGCAAACACTGAATTAGCATGTATAGAACAATTGACCTAAGAGAAAATACAGAATTATGTTTCTGCAAGACTCCAGTCATATTTTCATCAATCTATGAATATATAATCTTGTTTTCTCTGTTTCTGTTTCTTTTAAAGTTTTTCTCTAAATTCCAGTTAGTTAACATACAATATAATATTAATTTTAAGTGTACAATAATGATTCAACACTTCCGTGCAATGCTCAGTGCTCATCATAAAGGCACTCCTTAATCTCTATCACTATTTAAGACAAACCCCCACCTACCTCCCCTCTGGTAACCATCATTATTTTCTCTAAGGAAAACAGATTCTGCTTCCTGGGTTTCATCTCTTTTATGTCCCTATGCTCATTTGTTTTGTTTCTTAAATTACACACATGAGCGAAATACTATGGTGTTTATCTTTCTCCAACTGATTTATGTCACTTAGCATAATACTTTCTAACTCCATCCATGTCACTTCAAATGGCAAGATTCATTTTTTATGGAAGAGTAAAATTACATTGCATATATATACATCTTCTTTAACCACTCATCACCTGATGGACACTTGGACTATCTCCATATCTTGGCTACTGTAGCAAATGCTGTAGTAAACATTCATGGGCATATATCTCCTTGACTTAGGATTTTGTATTCTTTGGGTAAATACGTGGTAGTGAAATTTCTGGATTGAAAGGTATTTCTATTTTTAAATTTTTGAGGAATCTCCATACTGTTTTCCACAGTAGCTGCACCACTTTGCATTCCCACCAGCAGTGTAAGAGGGTACCCCTTTCTCCACATCCTTGTCAACACCTGTTTTTTCTTGTGTTTTTTTACTTTAGCCTTTCTGACAAGTGTGAAGTGATATCTCAGTGTAGTTTTTTTTTTAATTTTTTATTTTTTATAAACATATATTTTTATCCCCAGGGGTACAGGTCTGTGAATCATCAGGTTTACACACTTCACAGCACTCACCAAAGCACATACCCTCCCCAATGTCCATAATCCCACCCCCTTCTCCCAAACCCCCTCCCCCCAGCAACCCTCAGTTTGTTTTGTGAGATTAAGAGTCACTTATGGTTTGTCTCCCTCCCAATCCCATCTTGTTTCATTGATTCTTCTCTTACCCACTTAAGCCCCCATGTTGCATCACCACTTCCTCATATCAGGGAGATCATATGATAGTTGTCTTTCTCTGCTTGACTTATTTCACTAAGCATGATATGCTCTAGTCTCAGTGTAGTTTTGATTTGTATTTCCCCGATGATGAGTGATGTTGAACATCTTTTCATGTGTCTGTTGACCATCTGTATGTCTTCTTTGGTAAAATGTCTCTCATATCTTCTGCCCATTTTCCAGTTGGATTATTCATTTTTGGGGTGTTGTGTTTTATAAGTTCTTTATATGTTTTAGGTACTAAATATTCATCAGACATAATATTTGAAAATGTCTTCTCCCCTTCTCTAGGTTCCCTTTTAGTTTTATTGTTTCCTTTGCTGTGCAAAAGCTTTTTATTTTGATAAAGTCCCAGTAATCTATTTTTGCTTTTGTTTCCCTTGCCTCAGGAGATGTATCCAAAGAAGTTGCTGTGGTCAAGGTCAAAGAGGTTACTATCTGTGTTCTCCTTCAGGGTTTCTATGGTTACAGGTCTCACATTTAGCTCTTCCATATATTTTGAATTAATTTTTGTGTATGGTTTAAGAAAGTGGTCCAGTTTCATCCTTTTGCATGTTGCTGTCCTGTTTTCCTAACACCATTTGTTGAAGAGATGGTCTTTTTCCCATTGGCTACTCCTTCCTTCTTGGTTGAAGAGTAATTGACCATGTAGTTGTGGGTTCATTTCTGGGGATTCTACTCGGTTCTGTTGATCTGTGTGTCTATTTTTGTACCACTGTTATACTGTTCACATCACTACAGCTTTGCAATATAACTTGAAGTCTGGAACTGTGATGCCTCCAGCTTTGCTTTTTATTTTTCTTCTTTTCATGGTTGCCTTGGCTATTTCTGGTCTTTTGTGCTTCTGTACACATTTTATGATTGCTTGTTTCAGCTCTGTAAAAAATGCTAATGGTATTTTGATAAGGATTGTGTTTCATGTGTAGTTTGCTTTGGGTAGTGTAGACATTTTAACAGTATTTGTTTTTCCAATCTATAAGCTTGGAATGTCTTTCAATTTCTTGGTGTAATCTTCAATTCTTTCATGAGTGTTTTATAATTTTTAGACTATAGATCTTGTCTGTTTCTGTTTTAACACACCTCATTTAATATATATTAAATGACTAATTAAATGTTCATGACTCATTGGCATTTAATCCATGGCCAAGAACATTATAACACAGACTTGAAAGAAGGTTTTCTGGTATACACATATTCTACATAAGGCACACCACAGCCTTGCACTTAAGAACACTACACAGTACTTCAATACTGTACTTGGGGATCAGGTAAATCACCGACTATAAGCACAAAAATGCAAAAATAAAAAATGGCACTAGATGGAAAGTGGAAAAGATATTTGTGTAGAGTATGAGAACTGAAATAAGAAGGTAGAACGTCACACTGTTTAACCTAAGGCTGGGGACATGTACCTCTGGACACTCAAATTTCCAGTGGCTGAACATATGCATGAATGACCCTGAAAGCATATTGTGGAATGATTTTCAGGTTACAAATAAATTTTAGTGAGGTGAACTTGCAACTATAGAAGCTGTGAAGGATGTCTGACTGTACATAATAAGAAACAATAATTATGTCTGATATGATGAAAGTCTTAGTAAGCATAGTAATTAGTAAATGCATGGGTAGGTACAGAGATATAATAACACAATGATTGTAATGACTAATTTTTGAAATAAAAAAGGCAGAACAATCATAACCAGACAATAAAAACATATGACGGGATGAAGTAACTTAAGTTAAATGTTTAAAAATCTTTGTATTATTAAGGAGAAGGAAAGAATATCCAGTTATTTAAACAGTAAATTAACTATGCATGTTAAAATGTGAATGATAATGATAAGAAAATGGTATGTGACACCCAAATAGTAAAGGGGGAAAAGAGAAAGAAAGAACATATGATTATTAAGGCATTAAATTAACAATGCATGTTAAAATGTAAATGATACTGCTAAGGACATGACATGCCACTTTCAAAATAGCAAAGGGAAAATGGGGTGAATCACTTAATAAATACAAAAGAAAGTAGCAAAAGAGAAGTGAACAGTATGAATGAATCAGAAATGAAGAATGTAGTAACTTATATTGGAAACAGTCTTGATACAATGAGCAGCAGACTGGAGGACGCAAACAGAATAACAAATTAGTGAGATAGAAGACAAAATATGGAGAGTGAAGCTGAATGAAAAGAAGAAATGTGAAATGAGTCACTGAATTCTACTCCTAAAACAAGTATTACACTATATTATTATGCTATATCTTAAGTAATTAGAATTTAAATAAAAATTTGAAAAAAAAGATTAAAAATCAGCATGTTATCTATAAGATGCTCATTTTATGCCTAAAGATACTTGCAGATTCAAAGTATGGGCATAAAAAATAATTTATCATACAAGTGGTTGTCAAAAGAAACCGAGGTAGCAATATTTATCTTGCACAAACCAGGCTTTAAAAGAAAGAAGGTGACAAGAGAAAAAGAAAGGCATTATATCAATAACAGAGAGCACTATCCAATAGGAAGTTCTAACACTTGTAAATGTTTATGCACCCAAAATGGAGCACCCAAATACATTAAAAAAATTAACAAAAACAACAAACATAAAGTAACTAATTGATAACCCAATAGTAGTAGGGAACTTTAGCACCCAATTAAATCAATTGATTGACCATCTAAACAGAAAATAAATGAGGAAACAATGCTTTGAATGACACACTGGACCAGATGAACTTAACAGCTATATTCAGAACATTTCATCATAAAACAGGAGAATGCACATTCTTTTCAAGTGCACATGGAACATTCTCCAAAATAGATCACACACTAAATAAAAAATCAGGTCTCAACAAATACAAAATTACTCAATTTATACCAGGCACCTTTTATGACTCCAATGCTATAAAACCAGAAGTCACAGAAGAAAAAAGAAAAAAATTTGGGAAGACCACAAATAAGTGAAGGTTAAACGACATGAGACCAAATAACGAATGGGTCAGACAAGAAATCAGAGAACAAATAAAGAAAATACATGGCAACAAATGCAAATTAAAAAAAAAAAGAAAAGAAAAGACAACACCAGAACAAAACCTTTGAGGTTTAGCAAAAGCAGTCCTGAGAGAGTAGTATATAGCAATATAGGCCTACTTCAAGAAGAAAGAAAAATCCTCCCCCACCAAAAACAACCTTACACCTAAAAGAGCTAGATAAAGAACAACAAATGAAATCTACAGCCAACAAAAGGAAGATAGTAATAAATATCAGGCCAGGAATAAATGATATAGAAACCAAAAAGACAATACAACAGGCCAATGAAAGCAGGAACTGGTTCTCTGAAAAAATTAACAAATTGATACATTTCTATCTAGATTTATCAAATAAAAAGAGAAGCAAATAAAATCACAAATGAGAAAGGATAAATAGCAAGCAAAACTACAAAATATAAACTATTATAAGATAATATTATGAAAAACTATATACCAACAAACTAGATAAACTGGTGGAAATGGATAAATTCCTAGAGACATATAAACTGTCAAAACTGAAAAAGGAAGAAATAGAAAACTTGAACAGACCAAGAACCACCAAAGAAATTGAATCAGTAATCAAAGCACCCCATAAAACAAAAAGTCCTGAACCAAATGTCTTCACAGGCAAATTCTACCAAACATTTAAAATAGAACTAGGACCTATTCTTCTCCAAGTATTAAAAAAAAAAAAAAGAAAGAAAGATAAAAAAAGAAAGAAAGAAAGAGAAAAACAAAAAAGGAGGGGAAACTTCCAAACTCATTCCAGAAGGTCATCATCATCCTGATACCAAAACAGATCCACTATAAAAAGAATTAAAAGCCAATATCCCTGAATGTGGTTGCACACATATGTTTTTATTGACATCGTGTTGCCTGTTAAGTTCTTGTTTCTGTAGATTATCTCCCTAAATTTCTGTTTTATGTCACTCTTGTGTTCTTTCTTCTTTTATAACCCCCCTTTAATATTTCTTGTAGTATCAGCTTGGTAGTCACATACTCTTTTAAACCCTGTTGGTCTTGGAAGATCTTTATCTCGCCATCCATTTTGAATGTCAGCTTTGCTGGATAAAGTATTCTTGGCTGCATCTACTTTTCATTTAGTGCTCTGAATACACCTTGCCAGCCCTCTCTAGCTTGCCAGGTTTCTGTGGACAGGTCTGACGTTATTCTGATGGGCATTCCTGTGTATGTAAGGAATCTCTTCCCACTAGCTGTGTTCAAGAGCTCCTGTCTAAAATTATGATTACTGAGTCTCACAATCAAGTGTCTCAAGGTCTTTTTAGATTCTGTGATCTTGGGAGGAGACATTTCTGCCTTTAGGACATGAACGCTGGTTCCATTCCCCGATTGGGAACATTTTCATGGAGAATTTGTTCCACTATATCCTCTTGTGTTCTTTTTTTTCTCCTCCCCTCAGGGATTCCAATAATTCTGATGTTGGAACATTTGATGGCATCATTTATTTCCCTAATTCTGTTTTCATGGCTTCTAAGCTGTTTGTTCCAGGCATCCTCCTGATCCTTTTTCTCTATCAGTTTCTCTTCTAGATCACTAATTCTATCTTCTGCTTCAGTTACCCTAGCTGCTAGAGAATTTAGATTAGATTGGAACTCATTGATAGCACTTTAAACTTCTTCCCTTGTGGCTTTCACTTCTTCCCTAATTGATTCCATGTTGTCATTAATGGTTTTCTCCAACCTAGCCATTGTCTGAAAAATTGTTACCTTGAATTCTCTTTCTGACATACTGTTTTATGTTATATCCAATAGCTCTGATGGAGAGAGCACAGTCTCTGAAATCTTTCCTCTGTTGGGAATTCCTCCTCCTAGTCATTTTGGTGAGAGATGACTGAGGGGATGTGTAGCTGAATGTATGAACCATGATTCAGGCAAGGTGCACCCTGTAACGCTTCTGAGAAATCAGGAGTCCCCACCAAAAAGAAAGAAAAAAGAAAAAAATTAGAGAGAAAGAGACAGGAAAAATAAAAAGAGAAATCCCAGCCAGAATGGGGTCCAAAGGTAAGATTGATAAGATAAACAAACAAAAACAGACAAACAAAAAGACCGACACAAGTAAATGACAAGAAAAAAATAAGAACCCAGCCAAAATGAGCCCTGAGTATAAGATTTATATAATACTAGAACAAAAACAAATACACAGAAACACTGACAGAAGAAAAAGATGGGAGGGTGCTTATAAATCCTCAGTGTGGGCAAGGAACTTTATTTTGATTCTTCCTGGATGTATCTTGATACCTTTGTTAAAGGACTCAACTTTCCGGAGATAAAGGGGAATTAAAACTAGTTTATATATGGGGTAGTATTGATTGGGGAAAGAGGATAACCTTGAAGCTTATTTCTATATGAATATTGAAAAAATAGAAAAGCAAAAAAAGAAAATGTAGGTTATATGTATCGAAAGAGTTCAAGTAAAAGGTTATTACAGAGTTTGTTGGACTGAACCTCTTGTGATGGTAAATAGGTTAAAAATTATAAAAAATGAAAAAGAATGAGATAGTGGGAACTAATTAAAAATAAAAGTTGTATCTATGACGTATACAGGTTTTGGGGCAATACTGGGACTTTAATATCTTATTTTCCCCTGATATTGGAGTTTTACAGTTTTATGAGGACCCTGTGGTGGTTGTCTTCTGGGGTTTTGTTTTTGTTTTTGCTTTTGTTTTTTGGGGGTTGGATTTTTGGGGGGAGGGGCCTGCACTGTGGTTTTTCAGGCAGTCTTGCTTAGGTTGAGTCCTCCTGCCCCTATCAAGGGGCTGGACTCTGAGGAAATGTGTTTTTTCAGGCTTTTGTTCTCTGCAGCACATCCCCTCCCCGCGCCTGGTGGCTTTTTTTTTTTTAATTAATTAATTTATTTTCAGCATAACAGTATTCGTTGTTTTTGCACCACACCAAGTGCTCCATGCAATCCGTGCCCTCTCCAATACCCACCACCTGGTACCCGCAACCTCCCACCCCCCTGCCACTTCAAAACCCTCAGATTGTTTTTCAGAGTCCATAGCCTCTCATGGTTCACGTCCCCTTCCAATTTCCCCCAGCTCCCTTCTCCTCTCTAACTCCCCTTGTCCTCCATGCTATTTGTTATGCTCCACAAATAAGTGAAACCATAAGATAATTGACTCTCTCTGCTTCACTTATTTCACTCAGCATAATCTCTTCCAGTCCCGTCCATGTTGCTACAAAAGTTGGGTATTCATCCTCTCTGATGGAGGCATAATACTCCATAGTGTATATGGACCACATCTTCCTTATCCATTCATCCATTGAAGGGCATCTTGGTTCTTTTGACAATTTGGCGACCATGGCCATTGCTGCTATAAACGTTGGGGTACAGATGGCCCTTCTTTTCACTACATCTGTATCTTTGGGGTAAATATCCAGTAGTGCAATTGTAGGGTCATAGGGAAGTTCTATTTTTAATTTCTTGAGGAATCTCCACACTGTTCTCCAAAGAGGCTGCACCAACTTGCATTCCCACCAACAGTGGAAGAGGGTTCCCCTTTCTCCACATCCCGTCCAACACATGTTGTTTCCTGTCTTGCTAATTTTGGCCATTCTAACTGGTGTAAGGTGATATCTCAATGTGGTTTTAATTTGAATCTCCCTGAGGGCTAGTGATGATGAACATTTTTTCATGTGTCTGATAGCCATTTGTATGACTTGATTGGAGAAGTGTCTGTTCATATCTTCTGCCCATTTATTGATATGATTGCCTGTTTTGTGTGTGTTGAGTTTGAGGAGTTCATTATAGATCCTGGATATCAACCTTTTGTCTGTACTGTCATTTGCAAATATCTTCTCCAATTCTGTGGGTTGCCTCTTTGTTTTCTTGACTGTTTCCTTTGCTGTGCAGAAGCTTTTGATTTTGATGAAGTCCCAAAAGTTTATTTTCACTTTTGTTTCCTTTGCCTTTGGAGACATATCTTGAAAGAAGTTGCTGTGTCTGATATCGAAGAGAGTACTGCCTATGTTCTCCTCTAGGATTCTGATGGATTCCTGTCTCACGTTGAGGTCTTTTATCCATTTTGAGTTTATCTTTGTGTATGGTGTAAGAGAATGGTCGAGTTTTATTCTTCTACATATAGCTGTCCAGTTTTCCCAGCACCATTTATTGAAGAGGTTGTCTTTTTTCCACTGTATATTTTTTTTCTGTTTTGTCGAAGATTAATTGACCATAGAGTTGAGGGTCCATATCTGGACTCTCTACTCTGTTCCACTGGTCTATGTGTCTGTTTTTATGCCAGTACCGTGCTGTCTTGGTGATCACAGCTTTGTAGTAAAGCTTGAAACCAGGTAACGTGATGCCCCCAGTTTTATTTTTGTTTTTCAACATTTCCTTAGCGATTCGGGGTCTCTTCTGATTCCATACAAATTTTTGGATTATTTGCTCCAGCTCTTTGAAGAATACCGGTGGAATTTTGATCGGAATGGCATTAAAAGTATAGATTGTGCCTAGGCAGTATAGACATTTTAACAATGTTTATTCTTCTGATCCAAGAGCATGGAATGGTCTTCCATCTTTTTGTGTCTTCTTCAATTTCTTTCATGAGTGTTCTGTAGTTCCTCAAGTACAGATCCTTTACCTCTTTTGTTAGGTTTATTCTCAGGTATCTTATGGTTCTTGGTGCTATAGTAAATGGAATCGATTCTCTAATTTCCCTTTCTGTATTTTCATTGTTAGTGTATAAGAAAGCCACTGATTTCTGTACATTGACTTTGTATCCTCCCACGTTGCTGAATTGCTGTTTGAGTTATAGTAGTTTGGGGGTGGAGTCTTTTGGGTTTTCCATATAAAGAATCATGTCATCTGCAAATAGAGAGAGTTTGACTTCTTCATTGCCAATTTGGATACCTTTTATTTCTCTCTGTTCTCTGATTGCTCTTGTTAGGACTTCTAATACTATGTTGAACAAGAGTGGTGAAAGTGGGCATCCTTGTCTTGTTCCTGATCTCAACGGGAAGGCTGCAAACTTTTTCCCATTGAGGATGATATTTGTTGTGGGTCTTTCATAGATAGATTTGATGAGGTTCAGGAATGTTCCCTCTATCCCTATACTTTGAAGGATTTTAATCAGGAACAGATGCTGGATTTTGTCAATGCTTTGACAAAATCCCTGGTGGCTTTTGGCAGCTTTTTGGAGGTTTAGAGCAAAGCAAACTGCACCCAGACCTTGGTCTCAGAGAGAAGCCTCAGTCTGTGCCCCTCTGGGTGGTCCAGAACACACAGACTCCCTCTCTGCCACCTCCCAAATGCAGAGCAAGTCCCCAGCCACTGACTCAGGGGTCACAGGAGCTCCCGTTTGTCTCTGCACTCTGGTGCTACTAAAACTGAGAGCAATATTAGTCCAGAGAGCTCCCTTCCAGTGGCTCTCTTTGTCACGGGTGTCTGGGCAGGTCCAGACCCTCCAAGATATCCCAACCAGAGACAGCACACTGAGATTTTCATGTAGGCCTGGGCTGGGAGTGTTCAGACTCCTACTGGTCCCAGAGAGCACAGGCTAGAGCCCGCATGGACCTCTTTCAGGAGAGGGAGCACGACTCGCACCCAGGTTGCACAACATGCATGCAAAGTGCAAAAGGCTGTGGTTCTAGTATAGTGTGTGGATTCTGGCTGGCATCCACACCAGACTCTCTCATGCCAGCCACCACCCAGATGCTCTCTCACCTGTAGGCGTCTCAGGGAACAAGGCCTGGATGCTTCGCTGCAATGTCTCTGGCATGGCGCCGGTGGTGTGCATCCTGTGTTCTTGGGCTTAAACCAGTGCCCACAACTGCCAGATTCCACCAATTTCCCCTTAAGATCTTTTGCTCTTTTTCAGTGCTTTTAATCAGAATCCAAGTTAATGCTGGTCCCCAATCACAGGGCTCTCTCTTACTTACTGTGGTATTACTTTCCCGTTGGTTGCTTCTGGTGGCTTCCTCCCTCTCTTGTTTAGAAGAGAGAAAATCTTAAGCAGGCTACAGGCTCAGCAGGAACCTGACATGGGGCTAAATATCACAACCCTGAGATCATGACCTGTGTTGAAATCAAGAGTTGGGTAACTCTGATTTACTAACTGAGCCACCCAGAGGCCCTCAGAGCTACAATTTTTTTAAATTTTATTTTTTCAGTGTTCCCAGATTCATTGGTTATGCACCACACCCAGTGCTCCAATTTTTTAAAAAAATATTTCTTACATGCCAAACATTGTGCCAAGCACTCAATAAATGTTGTCTTTTTAATTATCACAACAGCTCTTCAAGAAAAGTACTGTTATTTTTCGTAGTTTACAGATAAGGAAACTGAACTTAGATAAATTAAGCAACTTGCCTAGAAAGAAGTGTTAGTAAATGACTGAGTCTCAGTTGGAACCTTGGCTTTAAAAAAAAAATTAAATTTATTTTCAGCATAACAGTATTCATTGTTTTTGCACCACACCAAGTGCTCCATGCAATCCGTGCCCTCTCCAATACCCACCACCTGGTTCCCCCAACCTCCCACCCCCCGCCCCTTCAAAACCTTCAGATTGTTTTGCAGAGTCCATAGTCTCTCATGGTTCACCTCCCCTTCCAATTTCCCCCAGCTCTCTTCTCCTCTCTAACTCCCCTTGTCCTCCATGCTATTTGTTATGCTCCACAAATAAGTGAAACCATAAGATAATTGACTCTCTCTGCTTCACTTATTTCACTCAGCATAATCTCTTCCAGTCCCGTCCATGTTGCTACAAAAGTTGGGTATTCATCCTCTCTGATGGAGGCATAATACTCCATAGTGTATATGGACCACATCTTCCTTATCCATTCATCCATTGAAGGGCAACTTGGTTCTTTCGACAGTTTGGCAACCGTGGCCATTGCTGCTATAAACGTTGGGGTACAGATGGCCCTTCTTTTCACTACATCTGTATCTTTGGGGTAAATATCCAGTAGTGCAATTGTAGGGTCATAGGGAAGTTCTATTTTTAATTTCTTGAGGAATCTCCACACTGTTCTCCAAAGAGGCTGCACCAACTTGCATTCCCACCAACAGTGGGAGAGGGTTCCCCTTTCTCCACATCCCGTCCAACACATGTTGTTTCCTGTCTTGCTAATTTTGGCCATTCTAACTGGTGTAAGGTGATATCTCAATGTGGTTTTAATTTGAATCTCCCTGAGGGCTAGTGATGATGAACATTTTTTCATGTGTCTGATAGCCATTTGTATGTCTTCATTGGAGAAATGTCTGTTCATATCTTCTGCCCATTTTTTTTTTATACGATTGTCTGTTTTGTGTGTGTTGAGTTTGAGGAGTTCATTATAGATCCTGGATATCAACCTTTTGTCTGTACTTTCATTTGCAAATATCTTCTCCCATTTCATGGGTTGCCTCTTTGTTTTCTTGACTGTTTCCTTTGCTGTGCAGAAGCTTTTGATTTTGATGAAGTCCCAAAAGTTTATATTTGCTTTTGTTTCCTTTGTCTTTGGAGACATATCTTGAAAGACGTTGCTGTGGCTGATATCAAAGAGGTTACTGCCTATATTCTCTTCTAGGATTCTAATGCATTCCTGTCTCATGTTGAGGTCTTTTCTCCATTTTGAGTTTATTTTTGTGTACAGTGTAAGAGAATGGTTGAGTTTCATTCTTCTACATATAGCTGTCCAGTTTTCCCAGCATCATTTATTTATATCAGGGAAATAAATGATGCCATGAAACCTTCCAATGTCTGAATTATTGGAATCCCTGAAGGGGAGGAGAAAGAAAGAAGTCTAGAAGATATAATGGAACAAGTTCTTCATGAAAATTTTCCCAATCTCGTGAATGGAACCAACGTTCATGTACTAGAGGCCAGTCTCCACCCAAGATTATAGATTCCAGAAAAACATCAAGGCACCTGAGAGTCAAATTGAGGAATCATAATTGTAGATATAATCTCTTGAAAGCCACTAGAACAAAGAGGCTCCTTACAGAGGAAAGCCCATCAGAGTAGTGTCAGACCTGTCCACAAAGACTTGGCAAGCCAGAAAGGGCTGGGAAGGTATATTCAGGGCACTAAATGAGAAGAACATGCAGCCAAGAATACTTTATCCAGCAAGACTTACATTCAAAATGGATGGAGAGATAAAGAGTTTCCAAGACCAGCAAGGCTTAAAAGACTATGCAACCACCAAGCCGACACTGCAGGAAATATTAAGGGGGGTTCTATAAAAGAGGAAAAATCCTAAGAATAGCATTGAACAGAAATATAGAGACAATCTACAGAAAGAAAGACTTCAAAGATAACACAATGTCAATAAAAACGTATCTATCAATAATCACTCTCAATGTAAATGGCCTAAATGGGCCCATAAAATGGCACAGGGTTGCAGATTGGATAAAACGACAGGACCCATCCATATGTTGTCTACAGGAGACCCATTTTGAACCTAAAGATACACCCAGACTGAAAGTGAAGAGATGGAGAAGCATCTTTCATGCCAATGGGCCTCAAAAGAAGGCTGGGGTAGCGATTCTCATATCAGACAAATTAGATTTTAAACTAAAGACTGTAGTCATAAATACAGAAGGACGCTACATCATTCTTAAAGGGACTATCCACCAAGATGATCTAATAATTGTAAATATCTACGCCCCCAATATGGGAGCAGCCAATTACATAAGAAAGCTCTTAATCAAGATAAAGAGTCATATTGATATGAATACATTAATAGTAGGAGATCTTAACATGCCTCTCTCAGAAATAGACATATCATCAAAGCAGAAAATCAATGAAGAAACAAGAGTATTGAATGACACATTGGACCAGATGGACCTCATAGATATATACAGAACATTCCGCCCTAAAACAACAGAATACTCATTCTTCTCAAGTGCACATGGAACCTTCTCAAGAACAGACCACATACTGGGTTACAAATCAGGACTGAACCGATACCAAAAGACTGAGATTATTCCCGGAGCCTTGGCTTTTAATCATTGGATACACTTCTTCCCATTTTAAGGTCTTAAGAAGAAGGTAATGCTTAAAATAACCACTGCCAAGTAGAATTTGATGCATGATTGCAAGGCTTATAAGAAATTTGCTTATTAGTAGGAGATTATAATGTATCTATTTATAAGGCTATAAATAAATAAATAACTGAAGCATCCTTCTTGATTATATGAAAATAAACATTTTAGAAATAAGTTGTCACCTGCTTGCCCACATCCATTCCCTAAATTAAGCTCCAGTGCAACAATAGAACAATTCTTGACGCTTACCTTACAAAGACATGATAACCTCTTCTTTGCAGACTTTTTCCCCCTCCTGGAGCAAGTTGTGCTGGATTATCTGGATTAACATGGAAGCTGTCCAACTAGCTAGGAGTCACTGCTTTCCTGAGGATAGCAGGCTGTTAGGGCCTTTGGGGTTGAATATGCAGAGTTTCATTATGTTAAACCTCTGCATTAACAGTCCCTGCTCTTTTAATTCAGTACTGGGAGATGAAGGCTGAGAACTGCAGATACCACGGCAAATACAGTAAGACTCTCCAGTAAGTTAGCTGCTTCTTTTCCCCAATGGAATGCTTTAAAAATAAGTGATCCTGGAAAATTTCAAGTGAGCAATTATTTTATACTTATTGCCTGGAGCTATGAGGCAGTGTGGAGGAACATTTCACTATCCTGGAGTGTCTTTAGAACTTATAAATCTTCCACTGAAAGCAGCTCACGGAAGTGAGCAGCAGGGGGCCATTTGGGGTTTCTTAAAGTGGCCTCCAGTGTACAGACCCCTACAAAATGTTGCCATTTCTTCTTTGGTCCTCAGGCTATCTACTCTGAACAGGAGAGGAGGCTGTGGTGGCAGCCAGCTTCACCTCTTCTTTCTTCCCTATGAATACTCAGAAAACCATTCTATTCATGAATGTCCAGACCTCCTAGTCCTTCAAGGAACAGATAGATATTGAGACCCAGAGAAGGACATGCTTGGTAAATATGCTATAAGCACATCAAATCAGTGGGCTTTCTCGGCTTTAAGATATAAGGAATTGTAACATTAAAGTTAATTTGCTTCGAAAGAGCACTTTTTTAATAATTCAGTACAACTTTTCTACAGTGAAAAAATTTACTATGATTCAACTTATTTTTCATCCCCAAATATGTTGATATGCTATTGTTGAAACCCATACAGCAAGGATTTATTTTTATTTTCACCATCAAAATTATTCAATTATTCAAAAACTTGAATTTCTCTAATACCCACTAATTTACAGGATGCTTTCACATGTGCCATGAAGATTCATTTTCACAACACTATAGTGCAAGATGGGGCAGAATATTATTAACTTCATTTTATAGATGAGTATCTGGAGGTGAAGATATTGAGTGATCTCTCTAAGGTCAAATCCAACCACTTGTGGTGCTAAGCTTCTAGGAGTCTCCCCACTTTCCCTACTTTGAGAATATTGGAACTAATCACCCAAATACCATCTAGGAAGCAAATTACCTGCTCCCAAACACGGAAAGAGTACAATATGAGAAATGTTTCAAAGTCCCTCCACCCCCACCATCTCACACACATATTAAAAAAATAATAATAAATAAAAACAAACAAAGCTATCTGTTATTGGCCCAAATGCCTGGCTTTCCAGGGTTTGACTCACTTGTTTGAGCTACTTCTTATGTAATTCTCATGTAAATTCTTTGAAATAAATATCCCATTAAACAGTATCAACCATTCACATATCCAGTGTGAATTCCTGTGTCTAAATTCAACATGTTTACTGCCCATCCTTAACCAGATATCAGACAAATAGAAATCAAGTCAAAATAGACTTCGACTAGGGTAAGATTTAACACAGATAATGCCCACTGTCCTTAAATAGTGTTGGTAAATTGGGAAGCCAGGGCTGGGCAACGTGAGGGGAGTACCTGGCAGAGTCACTAAAAGGAAATGTTGAAAGAGTATGCTTCAGAAAAGCTTTGCCAACCTCCTCACTGGGTTCTGTTAAATTGCAAATTATTGGTCCCACTCCAGATCTAAAGAATGGCTAGAGAAAGACAATCTGTGTTTTCAAAAGCCTACAGGTGATTCTGATGCATGCTAAAGTTTGAGAACCTTTACCTTAGTAGGATTTAGTTTATCAGATATTTATTAGTACCTTCTCATTATAGCTATTTTTGGCACTTATATGCCAGATACTGACCCATTAGGTTTATCTCACTTAATTCTCAGAATGAACACACAAAGTAGGAGTTAAGATGGCAGAGAAGTAGGGGGACCCTTGCTTCTGAAATATAACTTTGTTGAGGTCAGATCACATGGAACACCCAGGAAATGAATGTGAGGATTGGAAGGATCTCCACAGCTGAAGGGACACAGTGTGACAGGTGCAGGGTGTGTGAAAGTGAATTGAGGGAGAGAAAAACTGCCCTGCTGCAGAGGGTCAGCACAGAGAAGAAAAGGAAGAAAAAAAGATGGGTTGAGAGAGTATGGGAGAAAGAAAACCTCTCCAGATAATGGACTGGGGAGCAAGGGGAAACTGATGATCACAGGTTTTGTGCAAACAATATGTGGAGTTCAAACTCTTAAGTTTTGGAAGTGTGTTAGTTTTGCCAGATTGGAGCTGTAGTGCATGCTCCTGGGGAAAAGGGGGCTCTATCCAGAGAGTGCACAGATGGTGTAGGGATCTCCTGACTCACACTGGAAGAGAATGTCCCCCTTCTTGGAGTACATTTGGAGGGGTGTATGTTGCTTCTCAAAGAAAAAGCCCCTGCAGTCACCAGCAAACGCTCTTTCATCTGCAGGGGCAGGGGCACACACAGAGGGTGGATAACTTGATTGCTGATTTTCCTAGTGCTACAAAATAGATGCTGGTCACCTTGCGGGTGTGGGACTGGTTTTCTGGGACAAAGGACACTAGACACAATGCCACAGGGAGGCTCTTCTCCAGAGGAGGGACTGGATCTGCACTGTACTGGGTCCTTTAAGATTTGGAGTTTTGAATCGCAGTCATGCACCAAAGATAAAATGTGGGAAAACTGTGGTGCCAGGCACACTGATGGCACCTTGCTTTTCTGTGAGGGTTTCCTGAGCAATAAGTGTGTGTGTATGGGGAAGGAAGGTGGTGTAAGATCACCTGTCCAGAAATGAGAGAATAAGGTGACACCATTTTCCACTTACCATCAACATGTTCAGACTTCAGAAAACAACAAAGCAGCCCCCACTGGAGACAAGAGCCGCTTATACCAAACCCAATTCCCCGTACCTAGTAAATGAATATTTATTGGGACAGGATTGACTCTGAGCCAGCAGGGCAGACCACTCTCCCAGAAGACCAGCCCAGGCAGCACCCTATAGGCGTCAAGTGTACTCATCATACAGTGTTTTGAAGCATCACCTTCAGTTTTGGTGAAAATAGGAAAAGAGTTTTTGTTTTGTTTTGTTTTTCCTTTTTTCCTTTGGAATCAGGCCTTATAGTTTTTTGTTTGTTTGTTTGTTTGTTTGTTGGATTTTTTTTATTTACTTTTTTTTTATTATACTTCTTTTTTTTTTCCTTTTCTTTTCTTTCCTTTTTCTCTTCCTCCCTGCCAACCCTGTGCTCTTTTTTTTTTTTTTTTTCCCCTTCAGAATCAGGCTTATATGTTTTGATTGTTTTCTTTGTTCCTTTTCTCCTTTTCGGATCAGGCTTTCTTTTTTTCTTTCCTTTTTCTCTCTTGTCCCCCTCCCCAGGCTTATCTCAACAAACAAATAAAAGCATAGCTAGTTAAATGTCCAAACACACCCCAGTGCAAGCAAAGAGAAATTTTACAGAGGTCTTACCAGTGGGAAAGAGCAGCTAAAACACAATAGCAGAGTGCATACAACATACAGCAGAAACTGTTCCTGAAGTGTCAGGCCCTGGACGTGCATGACCTCTTTTTGATATGGCATTGTTCTGAGGTGCAGGAAGCATAACAAGCTTTCATAATACATAAAAGACAGAAACCTATCCAAAATGATCCAATGAAGAAACTTTCCCCAAAAGTAAGGTTAAGAAGAAATCATAGTCAGGGATCTGCTGAAAACAGATATAAGCAATACATCTGAGCAAGAATTTAGATCACAGTCATAAGACTACTAGCTGGGCTTTTAAAAAATTATAGAAGACACTAGAAACCATTCCTGCAGACATAATAGTCTTTAAAAACTACTCAGTCTGGGGGTACCTGGGTGGCTCAGTGGGTTAAAGCCTCTGCCTTCATCTCAGATCATGATCTCAGGGTCTTGGGATCAAGCCCCGCATCGGGCTCTCTGCTTAACAGGGAGCCTGCTTCCTCCTCTCTCTCTGCCTGCTTCTCTGCCTACTTGTCATCTCTGTATGTCAAATAAATAAATAAAATCTTAAAAAAAAACTACTCAGTCTGAAATTTTAAAAAAAAATACCAAAACTGAGATGCAAAACTGGTTATACTCATGAGGATTGAAAAAACAGAGAGACTAGGTGATATACAAGATAAAATTATGGAAAATAATGAAGCTACAAAAAAGAGGGAAAGAAAACTATTAAATCATGAAGACAGACTTAGGAAACTCAGTGATTCCATACAGCAAAGTAACATCCATATCATGAGAGTTCCAGAAGAAGAAGAGCAGTAAAAAGAGCCTGAAGGTATAAATGAACAAATTATAAATGAGGACATCCCCCAATCTGGGGAAGGAAATAGGAGTTCAAGCCCAAGGACAGAGAACTCCCCTCAAAATCAACAAAAATAGGTCAATACCGTGATATATCATAGTGAAACTTGCAAATACAAAGATAAAAAGAAAATTCTGAAATCCGCTAGGGACAAAATGTCCTTAAACTACAAGGGTAGATAGAAAAGGTTAGCAGCAGACCTCACCACTGAATTGGCAGGCCAGAAAGCAGTGAAAGGAAATATTGAATGTACTAAATGGTACATGGATCCAAGAAAGCTGTATCCAGCAAAGCTGTTATTCAGAACAAAAGAATAGGTGAAGAGTTTCCAAGGCAAGCAACAATTAAAAGAATTTGTGAACACTAAACCAGCTCTTCAAGAAACATTAAAGGGGACCTTTTGCACAGGAAAGAGAGACAAGAAGAAAATAGTGTAGACATGAACAAAGACAGTTTACAGGTTAGTGACTTTCTAGGTACTATAACAGCACTAAATTTATATCTATCAATAATTACTCAGAATGTAAATGGACTAAAAAATCCAATCAAAAGACATAAGGTATCAGAATGGATATTATATATTATGTAATATAATAATAATAAAAATAATAAAAGACTCATCAATAATTCTGCCTACAAGAGACTCATTTTTAGATGCAAATCACCTCCAAATTGAAGGTGAGGGAGTGGGGAACAATTTATCATGTTAATGGACATAAAACAAAAGCTGGAGTAGCCATCCTTATAAAAGACAAACTAGATATTAAAACTAAAACTGTAATAAAAGTTGATGAAGGACATTATATCATGTACAAGTGTCTCTATCCAACAAGAAGGTCTAACAATTGTAAATATGTATGCCCCTAATGTGGGAACAACCAAATATGTAAATCAAGTAATAAGAAACTTAAAAAAAAAAAAACTCGTGATAATAATACTATAATAGTAGGGACTTTACCACCAAACTCAGAGCAATGGAAAGACATCTAAGTAGAAGATCAACAAGAAAACAATGGCTTTGAATGATGCACTGGACCAGATTAACTTAACAGATGCGTTCAGAGCATTTCATCCTAAAACATCAGAATAAACATTATTTTCTAGTGCACATGGGACATTCTCCAGAATGTATCACATGCTGGGTCACAAATCAGGCCACAAATCAGGCCAAATCCACTGCAGAAAGATTGAGATCATACCATGCATATTTTAAGACCACAGTGCTATTAAACTTGAAGTCATCCAGAAGAAAAAATTCTGGAAAGACCATAAATATATGAGGTTAAACAACATTCTACTATGGAAAGGATAGTTACACTGGGAAATTAGAGAATTAAAAAAAATGGCAACAAATTAGTATGAAAATACAACAGTCCAAAATCTTTGGGGTGCAGCAAAGGTGGTCATAAGAGGGAAGTATATACAGGCTTAGCTCAAAAAATAAGTCTCAAATTCAGAACCTAACCTTAGACCTTAAGGAGCTGGGAAAAGAACAGCAAACAAGTCCTAAATCCAACAGGAGACAAGAAATAATAAGGATTAGGGTAGAAATCAATGATACAGAAACCAATAAAATAGTAAAACCGATCAACAAAGCCAGGAGTTGTTCTTTGAAAGAATAAACAAAATTGATAAACCTTAGCCAGACTTATAAAAAGGAAAAGAGAAAGGACCCAAATTAGCAAAATAATGAATGAAGGAAGAGAGATCACAACCAAAACCAAAGAAAAAAGAACAATTATAAGTGAATATTATAAGCAATTATATGCCTATAAATTAAGCAGTCTAGAAGAAATGGATAGTTGCTTAAAACATATAAACTACCAAAAGTGACACAGGAAGAAATGGAAAACCTGAAAAGACCCATAATAAGCAAAGAAATTGACTCAGTAGTCAAAAATATACCAACAAAATACAGTCCAAGATCAGATGGCTTCTCAGAATTTTACCAAACAGTTAAAGAAGAATCAATATCTATTTTTGTGAAACTGTTCTAAAAAAACAGAAATGGAAAGAAAACTTTCAAATCCATTCTATGAGGCCATCATTACCCTGAACCCATAATGAGACAAGACCCCACTAAACAGAAATGCAGACCAATATCCCTGATGAGCATGGATGCAAAAATCCTCACCAAGATACTAGCTAATAGGATCCAACAGTACATTAAAAGGTTCTTCACCATGACCAAGTGGCACTTATTACTTGGCTGAAGGGTTGGGTCAATATCCACAAAATGGTCAACATGATACACTGCAGTAATAAAATAACAGATAAGTTTCATATGACCCTCTCAATAGATGCAGAAAAATAATTTGATAAAATACAGTATCCTTTCTTGATACCAGCCCTCCACAATTCAGGGATACAGGGAACATAATTAAAAATCATAAAAGCCATATACAAAAGACCCACAGCTAATATCATCCTCAATGGGGAAACAAGGAGAGCTTTTCCCCTAAGGTCAGGAACTCTACAGGGATGTCCACTCTCATCACTGTTGTTCAACATAGTACTAGAAGACCTAGCCTTAGCAATCAGACTACAAAAGAAATAAAAGGCATTCAAATCTGCAAGGAAGAAGTCAACTTTCTCTCCTTGCAGATGGCAAGATACTCTATGTAGAAGACCCAAAAACTCCACCAAAAAATTGCTAACATTAATAGAGGACTTTAGTAAAGTTGCAAGACAAAAATTCAGCACACAGAAGCCTGTTTCATTTCCATACATTAACAATGAAGCAGCAGAAAGATAAAACAAGGAATTGGTCCCATTCACAATTGCAACCAACACCGTAAGATATCTAAAAATAAAGCTAACCAAAGAGGTACAGGATCTTTACTCTGAATAATACAGAACACTTATGAAAGAAATTGAGGAAAGCACAAAGAAATGGAAAAAATATTCCATACTCATGCATTGGAAGAACAAATATTGTTAAAATGTCTATACTACCCTAAGCAATCTATACATCTGTATCATAATACCACTAGCATTTCTAACAGGGCTGGAACAAATAATTCTAAAATTTATATGGAACAAGAAGACATTCCAAATAGTCAATACAATGTTGAAAAAGAAAACCAAAATGGGAGGCATCACAATTTCTGACTTTAAGCTATATTGCAAAACTGTAATCATCAAGACAGTATGGTACTGGCACAAAAACAGACATACACATTGATGGAATGAATAGAGAACCCAGAAATGGACCCTCAACTCTATCATCAACTAGTCTTTGACAAAGAAGGAAAGAATACCTAAGCAGAAAAAAAAAGTTTTCTTCAACCAATGCTGTTGGCAAAATTGGACAACTACATGCAGAAGAATGACACTGGACCACTTTCTTACACCACGAACAAAAATATATTCAAAGTGGATAAATGAGCTAAATTTGAGACAGGAATCAATCAGAATCCTAGAAAAGAATACAGGCAGCATCATCTTTGATCTTGGCCACAGCAACTTCTTACTAGACACATCTCCAGAGGCAAGGGAGATGAAGGTGAAATGAACCACTGGGACTTCATCAGGATAAAAAGCTTCACAGTAAAGGAAACAGTCAACAAATCTAAAAGGTGGTCTATGGAATGGGAGAAGATATTTACAAATAATATATCAGATAAAGGGCAAGTACCCAACAGTATAAAGAACTTCTTAAACTCAACACTCAAAAAAAAAAAAAAAAAATTCCACTCAAGAAATGGGCAAAAGCCATGAACAGACATTTCTTCTGAGAGAACATACAAATGGCTAACAGACACATGAAAAACTGTTCAACATCACTTATCATCAGGGAAACACAAATCAAAACCACAATGAGATATCACCTCACACCAGTCAGAATAGCTAAAATTAATAACTCAGAGAACAATAGATGTTGATGAGGATGTGGAGAAAAAAGAACACTTTTACACTGTGGGAATGCAAACTGATGCAGCCACTCTGGAAAACAGTATGGAGGTTCCTCAAATAGTTAAAAATAGAGCTACTCTACAACCTTGTAATTTCACTACTAGGTATTTATCAAAAGAATACATAGTTATTTGAAGGGGCACATGGACCCCAATGTTTATAGCAGCAATGTCCTCAGTGCCCAAAATATGGAAAGATGTCCATTGACTCATGAATGCATAAACAAGATTTGGTGTATATATATAAATCTTGGTATATATAAGGAAATTTGGTATATACTTACATATACCAAATGAGTATTACCGAGGAGTATTATTTGCCAATTAAAAAGAAAGAAATCTTACCATTTGCAGTGACTTGAATGGAACTAGAGGGTTTTATGCTTAATGAAATAAATCAGTCAGAAAAAGACAAATACCGTTATGATTTCACTCATTTCTAGAATTTAAGAAACAAAAACAGATGTCCCCTATGGATATAGAGGAAGGGAAGGATAAATGTAATATAAAACATAATAAATATATTTATAAATATATTTATACATAAATATATATATTTATACATATATATTTACACATGTTATTTATATATACATAGACACATACACACACACATACATAGATATATACATGTATATACATAGACATATATGTATACATATGTGTATACATACATATATGTATACAAATATGTCTATGTATATACGTATATACATATATACATGTGTATATATACGTATATACACGTATATACATGTGTATATGTATATACACATATATATGTATATGTGTATATATGTATATATATACGTATATACATGTATATATGTATATATATGTGTGTGTATATGTGTATTTATACGTATATATATACATATATACATGTATATATCTATGTATATATGTGTGTGTATGTATATGTGTGTGTGTGTGTATATATATTTATATATAAAACGTTATATATATATATATATATATATATATATATATATATATATATATATAATGTAAAAACAGAGAAAGGGAGACCAATCATAAGACTCTTAATTATAGGAACAAACAGAATTGGTAGAGGAAAGGAGTAATTAGGTGATGGCCATTATGGAGGGCACTTGATGTAATGAGCCCTGGGTGTTACATGCAACAGGTGAATCACTGAATTCTACCCCTGAAACTAATAGTACAGATTTTGTTAACTAATTTGATTTTAAATAAAATCTAAAAAAACCACACAACATATTATTGGGTTTTTTTCTATTTTTGAGAATAAACTATGTCATTGAGATTAAGTTAGTAGCTTAAACTATTAAGTTATGGGGTCTATAATAGTCCTCAGACCTTCTGACTCTTTATCTGTGATTTTTTAAAAGATTTTATTTATTTGTTTGAGAGAGAGAATGAGAGAGACAGCCTGAGAAAAGGGAGGGTCAGAGGGAGAAGAAGACTCCCTGCCAAGCAGGAAGCCTGATGTGGGACTCAATACCTGGACTCCAGGATCATGACCTGAGCTGAAGGCGGTCACTTAACTAAGAGCTATCCAGGCACCCCTTTATCTGTGATTTCTACCCTGGCTGTTAATTAATACCTCTTAGGACTTACAAAAATTCCAAAGTCAAGGTTACATGTCAGATCAATTACATCAAAATTTCTGGAGTTTGAGCACTTTGGTAGCACTTTAAAGTTCAGTTAGATGGTTTCAATATGCAGCTAAGATTGAGAACATTATTTGTTCTGAATGTTGACTGTACATTAGAATCAGTTGGAAAGTTTAAAAATTCAACCTACATTTTAACATTAAGGGTTCCCACCTAACCAGTGAGTATTGAGAAACTCTGTTGTACAAACTGGTTTACTACCTCTTTGAGCTTTAGACTGTTATGGCTATGGAAATGAGTCTTGGATGGTATTGGGGAAAGGAGATATCAGGAGTTTATACAGGCAAACTGTATTCACAAGTTTATCAAGAGTCCACCTGTCTTAAGCAGGTTTATAACTGACTCACCACTTCCTTAATTCTGCGTAGTTTTTCTCCTTTCCTTATCTCCTATTCCTAAAGGCAAGACTCCATTTGTGTTCTTATGGGAGGCAATATATATGACATAATTGTTAAATGCAAGACTCTGAAACCAGACTGACACTTGCTACCCAAGCAAATATGAGCAAGTCATTGAAGGTCTTTGTGCCTCAGTATCTTCATCTGTAAAATGTTAATATTTTTATTATCATCCATGAAATCCTATAAAAGTTCAGAGAGGACTAAAGGTAATGATGCATCTAACACTGACAAAGATTAAGTCATCATTAAGTGTTAGCAAACCTTTTAGCCTCAGTTTTCTCATCTGTTAACGGAGGATAAACATACTCACTCTACCTGTCTCTGAAGGCTATTGCTAAAAGAAAATCATATATATGTGGAACTAGACCATATAGCTATAAGAGGTTATGAGTTCTTAGCATTTTCTTTAAGATAAATAGAATAAGGATTCTTCTTGAGGGGTTAAAGGAGTCCCTAAAGTCTGAATCTTGGTGCTAGAAATGCCTTTATAATTCATCAGTCAAACACCTTCATTGTTCAGATGATATGAATGGAATTCAAAGGAGAAAAAAAGACTTGTACAAAGTTACCAGAAACTAGAGGCAGTGCTAAGATGAAATCCCAGGATTACTGATTATGAGTCCCAGGCCTTTGCCACAATTCACATTCTTTATCCCTTTCTGTCTCTATCTCCATGCTTCCCCCCACCACCTCCAGCTCCAAATCAGTACACTTCATATCCTGAACTGTAAACACAGCAGCTGAGCTTCCATACACCATTAAAGAGCAGGACTGCTTCTTTTTAGAGGCCATAGAATTTTAAAAATATGACCAACTGAGATTCCACCTGTGTACAGTACAGTCTGTGAGTCAGGAACTTAGGGATCCTTCTGAACTGAGGAGTGAAGTGACATGTTTCTAAGTCTGTACTTTTGGACCTCATTCAACTAGTATACACTGGTCTTGCCTCTCTAACTAAATAGAACACTTGCATACTCATATTAGGACTTAACTCCCCTCCCTTATTAGTTTACAGATGAGGCATACTAGTTTTTGTTTCTGGTCAGATTTTATGATAGTTTAAAACTTCACTGTTTGAAGATTAGAAGTGAGTTGAGGGGAGGATAATAAGCTTGCCTTATGCCAGATAGGGCAAGATAAATTGGCTGCAAATAATGGTTATGTGTGGTCACTTAAAAGCCATGCTTATGATAAATTAACTTCCCAACTTTTAAGGTATGTTGCCTAAGATCCCACCATTGTCTATTTATTGTCACAGACCCATTTCATACATAATATTACATGTATGAAAGCAACTAGCACTTACCTATCTGCTGGTGTTTGAAAAGAACAAAAAATAAATCCAGCAGCATCTCTACTCTTTCTCTGTGAAACACATTAACAATAAAGACAATGACCTGGTGATTCATTGTCTTTATTGTTAATGTGTTTCACAGAGAAAGAGTAGAGATGCTGCTGGATTTATTTTTTGTTCTTTTCAAACACCAGCAGATAGGTAAGTGCTAGTTGCTTTCATACATGTAATATTATGTATGAAATGGGTCTGTGAATAACAAATAGCATGGAGG
The DNA here is from genome assembly GCF_009829155.1 of Mustela erminea. Taxonomy (NCBI): domain Eukaryota; kingdom Metazoa; phylum Chordata; class Mammalia; order Carnivora; family Mustelidae; genus Mustela; species Mustela erminea. Next base: position 66,875,531 of record NC_045635.1, on the reverse strand, counting down.
ACATGGGGACTTAGAGTGGAGAAGGGAGTTGGGGGAAATTGGAAGGGGAAGTGAACCATGAGAGACTATGGACTCTGAAAAACAATCTGAGGGTTTTGAAGGGACGGGGGGTGGGAGGTTGGGGTACCAGGTGGTGGGTATTATAGAGGGCACGGATTGCATGGAGCACGGGGTGTGGTGCAAAAATAATGAATACTGTTATGCTGGAAATAAAAAATAAAAAAAATAAAAAAAATAAAAAAAAATAAAAAAAAAACAATAAAGACAATGAGTTAAGATGTCAGTGTTTATCAATATGTACTTTTAAACTCATATTGAGAAATCTTAACTTGCCTTCCAACAGTGTTACACATTAGTTCCACCCTGTTAGAAAAGAAAGATGAATTGATAGTACCTGAAATTTGATAACAATCCATGACAGTTACAATAACTTTTGTTTCAAGAGTTTAACAAATAGAATCACGTTGAACATCCCAGAAGACCCGTCTTCATCTTCTTCAGGCATATTCAATTTCCATGGTGAATGTTAACGTCTTAGCAGATTTCTATTGATTCAAAGCAGCAGGTGTCTACGTTTATTGAGGCCAAAAGAAAGACTAAATTATTCAATAAGGAAGAAGAGGCTGTAGAATGCTGTTAGAAATCCTATTTCAAAGTTAGAGCATATCCATTTATAGCTCCCAGATAATATGTATACTCTTTAATTTTTAGAGTTTAAATTCCAAACAAGAGTTCTGTATGTTTCCTTCAAAAGAGAATCACTTGGCAGGAATAAGATAACTGTATGCCAACATTTTGATAGTGTGGATAGTATAGATTCAATGGTATGAGAGAATTGGCTGGGACTAGCTCATGAGTGCCTATTGTCAAGTTTTCAGGAAATATGTGAGCTGGTTAACTTCAAGTGGCTTGAAACTGGTCATAATGGGAGCACATACACAAAGACAAGTCAGGATTTTTTCATTTTATTTGTCTTCAGAAAGATGTTTGTAAAAATTGTATTAGCTTCTACTACAGCATGGAATAAAAATGGCCTCTTATTGACATGTAAAGGAAAACACTGTAAAAATATCAAATTTTCTGTTTCCCCTTCCAGTAAAGCTTGTATGATATTAACAGTTCAGTTTTGTTTGATTAATGATAACATGGTATTATAGCTTGACAGGATTTTTTTTTCCTTTCTGTACTTTAAAAATGTTGCTCTTCCATCTTCCGACTTGCATTGTTCCTGATGAAAAAAGTGCCCCCATCCTTACCTTTGTTTCTATGTGATGTGTCTTTTTTTCTCTGGCTGATTTTAAGATTTTCTCTTTATCACTGTCTTGTTTTGTTTTGGCCATTCTTTCTTATAGTTTAATTTTCTTCATGTTTCTTGCACATAGAGGTTATTTAAATTCTTAGGTCTGTGGGTTATAGTTTTCATCAAAAAGTTAGAAAATTTTCAGCCATTATTTCTTTGAAAAATTTTCTGTCTCCTCTCTTTTGGATACTTCAATCACACATATATTAGATCATTTAAAAAATTAAATATTTTATTGATTTCTTTGACATAGAGAGAGAGAGGGAACACAAGCACAGGGAGTGGGAGAAGGAGAAGCAGGCTTCATCCAATGTGGGGCTGGATCCCAGGACCCTGGGATCACAACCTGACCCAAAGGTAGATGCTTAATGACTGAGTCACCCAGGTACCCCTGAATTAGGTCTCTTGAAGTAGTGCCAGAGCTTACTGATATTCTTTTCACACTTTGAAATTTTAATTTCTGTCTCTTTCATTTTGAATAGTTTGTATTGTTATGTCTTCAAATTCACTAACTTTTTCTTCAGAGATATGTAATTTTGTAGTTTGCTATGATTTTGCTTAGTGAATTTTAAATTTTAAGCATTGTAATTTTACTCTTTAGAAGTTTGATTTGGGTCTTTTCTCTATCTTTCATTTCTCTATTTAACTTTTTAAACATATGAAATAGTTATATTAATTGTTTTAACATATTCATCTGCCAATTCTAACATCTGTGTACTTTTGAATTGCTTTTGATTAATTGGTATTTCTAATGGCATACATTTTCTTGCTTCATCTCATGCCTGGCAGTTTTGATGGGATGTAAAATGTGATTTCTGACATATTTATATTTTGATGCTAGATATTTTTGTATTACTATAAATATTCTGGAGCTTTATCTTGGGCTATATTTAAATTAATTGGAATTAGAAGTCCTAGCAACAGCAATCAGACAACAAAGAGAAACAAAAGGTATCCAAATTGGTAAGGAAGAAGTCAAATTCTCTCTCTTTGCAGATGACATGATTCTTTATATGGAAAACCCAAAAGACTCCATCCCCAAACTACTAGAACTCATACAACAATTCAGCAACGTGGCAGGATACAAAGTCAATGTACAGAAATCAGTGGCTTTCTTATACACTAATAATGGAAATACAGAAAGGGAAATTAGAGAATCGATTCCATTTACTATAGCACCAAGAACCATAAGATACCTGGGAATAAACCTAACCAAACAGGTAAAGGAACTACAGAACACTCATGAAAGAAATTGAAGAAGACACAAAAAGATGGAAGACCATTCCATGCTCTTGGATCGGAAAAATAAACATTGTTAAAATGTCTATACTACCAAGAGCAATCGATACTTTTAATGCCATTCTGATCAAAAGTCCACCGGTATTCTTCAAAGAGTTGGAGCAAATAATCCAAAAATTTGTATGGAATCAGAAGAGACCCCGAATTGCTAAGGAAATGTTGAAAAACAAAAATAAAATGGGGGGCATCATGTTACCTGATTTCACAATCACAAGCTGTAATCACCAAGACAGCATGGTACTGGCATAAAAACAGGCACATAGACCAGTGGAACATAGTAGAGAGCCCAGACATGGACCCTCAACTCTATGGGCAAAGAATCTTTGACAAAACAGGAAAAAATATACAGTGGAAAAAAGACAGTCTCTTCAATAAATGGTGCTGGGAAAACTAGGCAGCTGTATGTAGAAGAATGAAACTCGACCATTCTCTTACACTGTACACAAAGATAAACTCGAAATGGTTAAAAGACCTCAATGTGAGACAGGAATCCATCAGAATCCTAGAGGAGAACATAGGCAGTAATCTCTTCAATATCAGCCACAGCAACTTCTTTCAAGATATGTCTCCAAAGGCAATGGAAACAAAAGTGAAGATGAACTTTTGGACTTCATCAAAATCCAAAGCTTCTGCACAGCAAAGGAAACAGTAAAGAAAACAAAGAGGCAACCCACGGAATGGGAGAAGATATTTGCAAATAACAGTACAGACAAAAGGTTGATATCCAGGATCTATAAAGAACTCCTCAAACACAACACACACAAAACAGACAATCCTATCAAAAAATGGGCAGAAGACATGAACAGACACTTCTCCAATGAAAACATACAAATGGCTATCAGATACATGAAAAAATGTTCATCATCACTAGCCATCAGGGAGATTCAAATTAAAACCACATTGAGATATCACCTTACACCAGTTAGAATGGCCAAAATTAGCAAGACAGGAAACAACATGTGTTGGAGGGGATGTGGAGAAAGGGGAACTCTCTTCCACTGTTGGTGGGAATGCAAGTTGGTGCAGCCTCTTTGGAGAACAGTGTGGATATTCGCCAAGAAATTAAAAATAGAACTTCCCTATGACCTTGCCATTGCACTACTGGGTATTTACCCCAAACATACAGATGTAGTGAAAAGAAGGGCCATCTGTACCCCAATGTATATAGCAGCAATGGCCACGGTCGCCAAACTGAGGAAAGAACCAAGATGCCCTTCAACGGATGAATGGATAAGGAAGATGTGGTCCATATACACTATGGAGTATTATGCCTCCATCAGAAAGGACGAATACCCAACTTTTGTAGCAACATGGACGGGACTGGAAGAGATTATGCTGAGTGAAATAAGTCAAGCAGAGAGAGTCAATTATCATATGGTTTCACTTATTTGTGGAGCATAACAAATAGCATGGAGGACATGGGCAGATAGGAGAAGGGAATTTGGGGAAATTGGAAGGGGAGGTGAACCATGAGAGACTATGGACTCTGCAAAACAATCTGAGGGTTTTGAAGGGGTGGGGGGTGGGAGGTCGGGGAACCAGGTGGTGGGTATTGTAGAGGGCATGGATTGCATGGAGCACTGGGTGTGGTGCAAAAATAATGAATACTGTTATGCTGAAAATAAAAAATAAATTAAAAAAATAAATTACTTGGAAAGAGTTTGGTTATTTCAGGTCTTCACTGTAATATTGGTTAGGCAAAATGAGAGCAGCATTTAGTCCAGAGTCTAGACTCAGACTTATGGTAAATGCTTTCCGAGTACCTGTTTTTGTTTCTTTTTGTTTGTTTGTTTTTTAATAAACTATGAGGTTTTCCAATCTGACTGGTAGTACTGTCACTAATTTTAACTCTGTGTAACTACTGTTTTTGTAATCCTACCAGATAATTGTTTTCCAGTAGTTTCCTTAAATGCATTCAATGGTGAGTACTCTGCTAAATACCCTCTGCAACTTTCCAAGGTTCTTTGTCTATACCTCTCTACTAGCTCATATTTTGTTTTGTGAGCTTTAGTTTCCCTGTAATTTCAGCTACTTTAAAATATATATTATTTATTCATTTATTTGAAAGACAGTGGGGGAGGGGCAGAGGGAGAGAGAGTCTTTCAAGCCGACTTTATGCTGAGTGCAGAGTCTGATGTAGGGCTCGACGTCACAACCCTGAGATCATGACCAGAGTAGAAACAAAGAGTCAGTCACCTAACCAACTGAGCCACCCAGACAGCCCAACTTTGTTTTTTGTTTGTTTGCTTGTTTGTTTTTAAATCCAAGGATTTATCTTTCTGTGTGTTCTCTCTCTTTGTTTGTTCCCTGAAAACTCTCTCAAGGTAGCAATCTGGGGTAATCATGTGGCTCATCTCATTTGATTCTCATCTCTCAGATATCACTGTCTCTTGTTGCCTGACATCCAGTATCTTAAGAAGTGTTATTTTATATAGGCTGTCTGTCTTTTTTGTTTGTTTTAGTCAAGAGGTTAAATCTGGTCTTACTCCATTTTAACCATAAGTGGAACCTGAGGAAACTAAATGTGATCTGATATTCAAGATAGTTGATTTAAGATATTTCCATTGCTATGCAGTTTGTTGTTTCGAGTGTGTATGTGGACTTGAAAGCCACTTGCATTGAGATTGATTGTAGGAGACTAGGGATATGGGCTAGGATATCTTCCACATTTAAAGGGAGTGTGTGCCTTAAAAATAATATTCTTCTTTCCTATCACTCATTCCTTCTTTTTATAATCACATATTGAATATCCCCTGGGAAAACATCTCTTTCTTGCTCTCAAATCTTTGTAAGTCCAGTAAGGCAGACATCTCTCTGAAGAAAGTAAGGTTGCCACATGACCCAGATATGGCCAATCAGAATCACTGTCCCCTAAACCGTTGACATTTGGTTTAACAATTGGTAAGTTGGTCTCAGACTTAACTTCAGAATATTTGCTGGGACTATTGGGAAGAGATTGTTTCTTTCCATTGAACTTACAGCTGGTTAGATGTTGGAATAGACCTGACTACCATCACTCAGACACCCATATACAGAAAGAAAAATAGAGACCAACTCTTTGTGACATTTTTGAACCCCTTAATCTTCCTAGGGTTTTCAGTTATAAACAAACCCCCTTTATTAGTAAAGTCAGTTTTAGTTGGATTACTACCAATTGCAAAAAGAAAGTTTTGATTCATTCATAAGTGATCATTGTCAGCAGGGGCTCATAGTAGGGGAGATAGGAGATTTCATAAATAATTAATAAACTACAAAGTGTTTATACCCAAGAGTACAAATAGTATGATTTCAGAGAAGGGATAGAGTGTAATAAAAATATAGAACTACCATTTATTGTGCATTTATACTAAGTATTGTGTATACATTATCTCATTCATGCTGATGTGACTTTAAGGAACCTGAGAATCTGAGAGGGCCTTTTGAAGAACATGAACCTTGAAAGATGGTTGTTGGAGGAAAGGGAGGGTATTTCAAGTAAGAAGAAGGGCAAGAATGAAGGGATGGAGCAGGTTTGGAGATGGCAGGCTGTTCAGGGGGAGAAGTAGGAAATGAGTGAGAACTTTCCTGGTGCTTTAGGACCAAGCTTCTTGAATTGCTTATTGGCATCTAGATGCTCCTTGGCTAATGAATTTTCTGTTCACTTATTTTTTCTATACTATTATCTCCCCAGCAGCTTTACTCTTTCACTTAGATTTGTTTTAATTGTCATCCAGCTGGTGGCATAGGAAAGCCTGAGTATGAGGTGAGGACCACAACATTGATTGGTGAAGGAGCTAACAAAGAAAACAGATGACTCCTTTTACTAACTTCTTTACTTGCTTCATACCTTACTTTTACTTGGCATCCTGTAATGTATTTCCATCAATTTCTAATTTCTAATCTATTTCTAATAACCATATCAACACTTACTTTAAAGAATTCAATTCCAAGACCATGTTATTTGATTAAGAAGCACTCACATAGGCACTGATGATTTTACAAATACTTTACAAATATTATCTCATTTAATTATCATAATGAACTTATGAGACAAAGATATGCTAATATTCCCATTTAGTAAACAAGGTAACTGTGGCACAAAGATATCAATTAATTTGTTCAACATTAAAGAGAGCAGCTGGGAAGGCAATATTGGCTTCCTAATCACATTTAATTGCTACAGTACAGAAAGTGCTAGAGATAACTAATCCCATAAGGACACATGCATCCAGGCTATGATTTTATTTCTCCTCTTTGGCTTACAAGTATTCTCAGAGATCTTGCAGAGATTGTCCCAACATGAATAATGTCTAAAGATGTATGTTTGCTTGGCAGCCCCCCTGCTACATTCCCATCAATAGTAGTAATTGGTGCAGAATCCAGACAATATTGACCAGTAGAGACTAGAGGTTTTTAGGAGGCCTAGATAATCATCCCACACATTTTCCTTTCTAGTCAGTTACATTTATATGATATCTGAGTCAGTAAATAACATCAACCACCATTGGCACATAAGTGCATTGTACAAACATGCTGGACATCTGTTGGCATTATTGGAGCTCCTATCCTAGCTAACATCAGAATTAAGATTGTGCATACCCTTCACATCAGATAACAATATGGAAGTGCTTAAAGAAGCAAAAGTGTACCTTGGAAGCCAAGAATTTAGTCTCTGTTGTTAATCCAAGAAAGAATCTATATTCTTCATTTTTTTAAAAAAAATAATTTTTCTTTAAATTTCTTTTCAGTGTACCAGAATTCATTGTTTATGCACCACACCCAGTGCTCCATGCAATACATGCCCTCCATAATACCCACCACCAGGCTCACCCAGCTTCCCACCCCCTGCCCCTTCAAACCCCTCAGATTATTTTTCAGAGTCCATAGTCTCTCATGGTTCATCTCCCCCTCCAATTTCCCCCCCCAACTCCCTTCTCCTCTCCATCTCCCTATGTCCTCCATGTTATTCCTTATGCTCCACAAAACAGTGAAACTATATGATAATTGACTCGCTCTGCTTGCCTTATTTCACTCAGCATAATCTCTTCCAGTCCCATCCATGTTGATACAAAAGCTGCCATAATACTCCATAGTGTATACGGACCATATCTTCCTTATCCCTTCATCCATTGATGATCATCTCGGTTCGTTCCACAGTTTGGTGACCGTGGCCATTGCTGCTATGAACATTGGGTACAGATGGCCCTTCTATTCACTATCTCTGTATCTTTGCTGTAAATACCAAGTAGTGCAATTCCACAGTCATAGGGAAGCTCTATTTTTAATTTCTTAAGGAATCTCCACACTGTTCTCCAAAGTGGCTGCACCAACTTGTATTTCCACCAACAGTGTAAGAGGGTTCCCCTTTCTCCACATCCTCTCCAACACACGTTATTTACTGTCTTGTTAATTTTGGCCCTTCTAACTGGTGTAAGGTGATATCTCAATGTGGTTTGGATTTGAATCTCCATGATGGCTAGTGATGAACATTTTTTCATGTGTCTGATAGCCATTTGTATGTCTTCTTTGGAAAAGTGTCTGTTCAAGTCTTCTGCCCATTTCTTGACATGATTTTCTGTTTTGTGTGTGTTGAGTTTGAGAAGTTCTTTATAGATCCTGGATATCAACCTTTTGTCTGTACTGTCATTTGCAAATATCTTCTCCCATTCCGTGGGTTGCCTCTTTGTTTTTTTGACTGTTTTCTTCGCTGTGCAGAAGTTTTTGATTTTGATGAAGTCCCAAAAGTTCATTTTTGCTTTTGTTTCCTTTGCCTTTGGAGAAACATCTTGAAAGAAGTTGCTGTGGCTGATATCGAAGAGGTTACTGCCTATGTTCTCCTCTAGGATTCTGATGGATTCCTGCCTCACACTGAGGTATTTTATCCATTTCAAGTTTATCTTTGTATATGGTGTAAGAGAATGGTCGAGTTTCGTTCTTCTATATATAGCTGTCCAATTTTCCCAGCACCATTTATTGAAGAGACTGTCTTTTTTCCACTGTATATTTTTTCCTGCTTTGTCAAAGATCATTTGACCATAGAGTTGAGGGTGCATATCTGGTCTCTCCACTCTTTTCTACTGACCATGTTTTTATGCAAGTACCATGCTGTCTTGGTGATCACAGCTTTGTAGTAAAGCTTGAAATCAGGCAACGTGATACCGCCAGTTTTGTTTTTCTTTTTTAAGATTTCTTTAGCAATTCAGGGTCTCTTGTAATTCCATACAAATTTTAGGATTGTTTGCTCCAGGTCTTTGAAAAATGCCGGTGGAATTTTGATAGGAATGGCATTGAAAGTATAGATTGCTCTAGGCAGTATAGACATTTTAACAATAATTATTCTTAGGCTCCAAGAGCATGGAATGGTCTTCAAACTTTTTGTGACTTCTTCAATTTTTTTCATGAGTGTTCTGTAGTTCCTCTAGTACATATCCTTTACCTCTTTGTTTAGGTTTATTCCCAGGTTTCTTATGGTTCTTGGTGCTATAGTAAATGGCTTCAGTTCTCTAATTTCCCTTTCTGTATTTTCATTGTTAGTGTATAAGAAAGTATTGATTTCTGTACATTGACTTTGTATCCTGCCACGTTACTGAATTGTTGTATGAGTTCTAGTAGTTTGGGGGTGGAGTCTTTTGGGTTTTCTATATAAAGTATCATGTCATCTGCGAAGAGAGTTTGACTTTTTCATTGCCAATTTGAATACCTTTTATTTTTCTTTGTTTTCTGATTGCTGTTGCTAGGACTTCTAATATTATGTTGAACAAGAGTGGCAAGAGTGGGCATCCTTGTCGTGTTCCTGATCTCAAAGGGGATGCTGTCAGCTTTTCCCCATTGAGAATGATATTTGCTGTGTTTTTTTCATAGATTTTTTGACGTTGAGGAATGTTCCCTCTATCCCTATACTTCAAAGCATTTTTATCAGGAACGGATGCTGGATTTTGTCAAATGCTTTTTCTGCATCAATTGAGAGGACCATGTGGTTCTTCTCTCTTCTCTTATAGATTTCTTATATCACACTGATTGATTTGAGAATGTTGAACCATCTTTGCAATCCAGGGATGAATCCCTCCTGGTCATGGTGGATAATCTTTTTAATGTACTGTTAGATCCTATTTGCTAGGATCTTGTTGAGAACCTTTGCACCCATATTAATCAGTGATATTGGTCTGAAATTCTTTTTGGTGGGGTCTTTGCCTGGTTTGAGGATCAGGGTAATGCTGGCTTCATAAAAAGGGTCTGGAAGTTTTCCTTCTGCTTCAGTTTTTTGAAACAGCATCCAGAGAATAGGTATTATTTCTTCTTTGAGAATTTGGTAGAATTCCCCAGGGAATCCTTCAGGTCCTGGGCTCTTGTTTCTTGTGAGGTTTTTCATCACTACTTCAATCTTGTTACCAGATATCAGTCTATTCAGGTTGCCAATTTCTTCCTGGTTCAGTTTTGGATGTTTACAGATTTCTGGGAATGTGTCCATTTCATCTAGGTTGTTTAACTTATTGGCATGTAACTGTTGATAATAATTCTGATGATTGTTTCTATTTCCTTGGTGTTAGTTGTGATCTCTCCCTTTTCATTCATAATTTTATTAATTTGGGCCTTCTCTCTTTTTTTTTTGGATGAGTTTGGCCAATGGTTTATCGATCTTATTGATTCTTTCAAAAAACTGGCTTCTAGTTTCATTGATGTGCTCTACTGTATCTCTAGTTTCCATCTCATTCATCTCTGCTCTAATCTTGATTATTTCCCTACTTGTGTGTGGAGTTGGCTTACTTTGTTGTTGATTCTCCAGTTTTTTAAGGTGTAGAGACAGCTGGTGTATTGTGGATTTTTGAGGGAGGCTTGGATGACTATGTATTTCCCCCTTAGGACCACCTTTGCTGTATCCCAGAGGTTTGGGACTGAAGTGTCTTCATTCTCATTGGTTTCCATGAATTGTTTCAGTTCTTCTTTGATTTCCTGGTCGATCCAAGCATTCTTAAGCAAGGGAGTCTTTAGCTTCCAAGTGTTTGAATTCCTTCCAAACTTTTACTTGTGGTTGAGCTCTAGTTTCAAAGCATCGTGATCTGAGAATATGCAGGGAATAATCTCAGCCTTTTGGTATTGGTTGAGCCCTGATATGTGACCCAGTATGTGATCTATTCTAGAGAAGGTTTCAATTGCTTCTTGGCCTTTTGGCTAATATCAAGTGTATTCTAGAGAAGGTTCCATATGCACTCGAGAAGAATGAGTATTCTGTTGTTTTCGGGTGGAATGTTCTGTATATATCTATGAGGTTTATCTAGTCCAATATGTCATTAAATGCTCTTGTTTCTTTATTGAATTTCTGCTTGGATGATCTGCCTATTACTGAGAGTGGCGTGTTAAGATCTCCTAGTATTAATGTATTTATATCAATATTACTCTCTATCTTGATCAATAGTTTTCTTTTGTAATTGGCTGCTCCCATATTGGGGGCATAAATATTTACAACTTTTAGATCTTCTTGGTGGACAGTCCCTTTAAGAATGATGTAGTGTCCTTCTTTATCTCTGACTGCAGTTTTTAGTTTAATATCTAATTTATCTGATATGAGAATCACTACCCCAGCCTTTTTTTTGAGGCCCATTGGCATGAAAGATGCTTCTCCATCCCTTCACTTTCAGTCTAGATGTATCTTTAGGTTCTAAATGTGTCTCTTGTAGACAACATATGGATGGGTCCTGTCGCTTTTTATCCAATCTGCAACCCTGTGTCATTTTATGGGCCCATTTAGGCCATTCATATTAGGAGTGATTATTGAGAGATATGTTTTTATTGACACCGTGTTACCTGTGAAGTCTTTTTTTCTATATATTGTCTCCATATATTCCTGTTCAATGATATTCTTAGGATTTTCCTCTTTTATAGAATCCCCCTTAATATTTCCTGCAGTGTTGGCTTGGTGGTCACATAAAATCTTTTTAACCTTGCTGGTCTTGGAAGCTTTTTATCTCTCCATCCATTTTGAATATCACTTTTTCTGGATAAAGTATTCTTGGCTGCATGTTCTTCTCATTTAGTGCCCTGAATACATCTTGTCAGCGCTTTCTGGTTTGCCAGGTTTCTGTGGACAAGTCTGATGTTATTGTGATGGGCTCTTTTCTGTAAGTAAGGAATTTTTTCCCCCTAGCTGCTTTCAAGAGCTTCTGTCTAAAATTATGATTCATCATTTTTACAATCTTGTGTCTTGAGGTTTTCTAGATTCTATGTTCTTGGTGGGAAAACAAACACTGGTTCCATTCACGAGATTGGGAAAATTTTCATGGAGAATTTGTTCAATTATACCTTCTAGTCTTCTTTCTTTCTCCTCCCCCTCAGGGATTCCAATAATTCTGACATTGGAGCATTTCATGGTGTCATTTATTTCCCTAACTTCTGTTTTCATGGATTCTAAGCTGTTTGTTCCAGGCATCCTCCTGATCCTTTTTCTCTATCTGTTTGTCCTCCAGATCACTAATTCTATCTTATGCCTCATTTACCCTAGCTTTTATAGAATTTAGATTAGATTGGAACTCATTGAGAATATTGTTAACATCATCCCTGGTGGCTTTCACTTCTACCCTAATCAATTCCATTTTGTCATCAAAGGCTTTCCCCAACCTAGCTATTGCCTGGATAATTGTTAGCCTTAATTCCCTCTCTGACATACTGTCTATTTCCATCCAATAGCTCTGATGGAGAGGGCCCAGTCTCTGAATTTTTCTTCTGTTGGGCACTCCTCCTCCTAGTCATTTTGGTAAGAGATGGCTGAACAGATATGTAGCTGAATATATCAACCATGGTGCAGGCAAGGTGCACCCTGGAATGCTTCTGAGCAATCAGGAGTCCCCACCAAAAATAAAGAAAAAAGAAACAGAAGAGAGAGAGAGACAGCACCAAAAAAAAGAAAGAAAGAAAGAAAGAAAGAAAGAAAGAAAGAAAAAAATAAAGAAGGAAGGAAAGAAAGAAAGAAAAAAAGAAAGAAAAAAATAAAAGAGAAGGCCCAAACCAAATGGGCCCCAAGGTAAGATTTATGAAGTATACAAACAAAAACAGAAAAACAAAATGACTGACAAAACAGATGACAAGAGAAAAATAAATAAATAAATAAAAGAACCTTGTCAAAATGAACCCCAAGTATGAGATTTTTATACTACCAGGATAACAATAAATACACAGAAACGCTGACAGACAAAAAAGGTAGGAGAGTGGTTATAAATTATCAGTGTGGGTGAAGAAGGTTATTTGATTCTTCCTGGATGTATCTTGATATTTTTATTAAGGGACTCAATTTTCCTGAGGGTGATTAAAACTGATTTACCTATAGGTATAGCACTGATTGGGGAAAGGACTTATCTCTATATGAATATTAAAAAATAATAATAAATAAAATAAAACAAAAAAATAGAAAAGCAAAACACAGGTATATGTATCAAAAAAGTTCAGGTTAAAAGGTTATTATGGAATTTGATGTACTGAACATCTCATTGTGATGGTAAATAGGTTATATTTATATATAAAAATATATATTTTTTATATATAAAAAAAAAATCCATGAAAAGAACCAGAATAGTGGGAACGAATTAAAAATAAAGTTGTATCTATGAAGTAGTGGTGGTTGTCCTCTTGTCTTTTTTTTTTTTTTTTTGGCTGGCTTTCTGAGGGAGGGGAATGCTGGTGGGTTTTCAGGCAGTGTTGCTGGAGTTAAGTCTTCCTGCCCCCATCAAGGGGCTGGGCTCTGAGGAAACCAGTTTCTCAGGCTTTTGTTCTCTGAAGGTTTTTTTTTGTTTGTTTGTTTCCTCTCCCCTTGGTGGCTTTTGGCAGTTCTTTGGTGGTTTAGAGGAAAGCAAACTGCACCCAGACCTCCCTCTCAGAGAGAAGCCTCAGTTTCTTCCCCTCTGTGTACTCCAGAGCACATAAATTCCCCCTCAGTCACTGGAAGAGCATGTTCCCAGTCAGGGTCTCTGGGGTCACAGGAACTCCTGCGTGTACCCCAAAGCATGAGAATTATTAGCCACAGCTGTCTGGGCAAGTCCACACCACCAAAGAGGTCCCAAGCAGAGATAGCGCCCTGAGATTTTCACGCTGGCCTGGGCTGGGAGTGCTCAGACTCTCCGGGTCCTAGAAAGCACTGGCTTGCTGGCGCCTGCATGTACCTCTCTCAGGGGAGGGTGTAGGGTGCAACTCAGACTCTGGTCGCACAGCGTGCACACGAGCGTGCAGAGTGCAAAAGGCTGTGGTTTTGCCGGCTGGCGAGGCTCCCTCACCCTCTGGTGGCACCCACACCCAGAGGCGCTCAGGTGCACCGGCGGCTCAGGGACCAGGACCTGGCTTCTTTGCTGCACACTCTCTGGTTCAGCGCCAGTGGTGGCTGTCCTGGGTCAGCAGGTTTAAGCCCCTGTCCCTAACTGCCCAATTCCCTCAATTCCCCCTATGATCCTTTGCTCTTTTTATGTGCTTTCAACCAGACTCAGAGTTAAAGCTGGTCCCCAATCACAAGGCATTCTGGTATTGGGGTATTACTTTCCAGTGAGTCACTTCTTGTGGCTCCCTCCCCATTTTGTTTATCTTCTGATATCAGTCCGATGTTCCCACTCTGCTATACCTGCCCACTGGAATCTTCTGCTCCCATAGAGATCCAGAAGTGTATAATTCTAATCTCAGGCTGATTTCATGGGTGATCAGAGTTCTTTGGTAGGTAATCAGCTCACATTAGGGGACAGGTTGAAACGGTGCCTCTTCCTACTTCTCCACCATCTTATCTCCCCACCAATCTCTGTAGTCTTCATTTAAAAAAAATTATTTTTTCAGTGTTCCAAGACTCATTATTTATGCATCACACCCAGTGCTCCATGCAATACGTGCCCTCCAGAATACCGACTACCAGGCTCACCTAATCCCCCAACCCCCTCCCCTCCCTCCAAAACCCTCAGTTTGTTCTCAGAGTCCACAGTCTCTCATGGTTCATCTCCCTCTCTGATTTCCCCCAATTCTCTTTTCCTTTTCTTCTTCTAATGTCCTCCATGTTATTCCTTATGCTCCACAAGTTAGTGAAACCTTATGATAATTGACTCTCTCTGCTTGACTTATTTCACTCAGCATAATCCCCTCCAGTCCAGTCTATGTTGATACAAAAGTTGAGTATTCATCCTTTCTGATGGAGGCATAATATTCCATTTTATATATGGACTACATCTTCTTTATCCTGTATTCTTCATTTTTATTTGTTCTTAAATTGTTCTGGTTCAGTGAATTTTTAATACCAATCAAGTTAACTTTAATATAGATTTTCAAAGTTGAGAGTACTAACCTCAAATGGCAATTTCAATGTTATGTGACTGTTTAGCTATAAATAAAAATAGAATAACTTTTTAAAACATATTTTATTTATTTATTTATGAAAGACAGGGAGAGTCAGTAGGTAGTGAGTGTTGGTTTGCTTCTTGTTCCTGCAGGTGCTTCAGTCTTTATGCTGGGGAAGGGAAGGGAAATGACATGTGCCCAGCTCCTTTGTTCCTATGAGGTCTCCCCATGATCCCTGCCCCTCTGGGCCCTGCTCTAAGATAAGTAAATGCCTCTCTGTTCTGCTTGCTCCTGGCATTTTCTGAACTGCTGTTTCTATGCTGTATCTCTGTAGGCTCTTTGTCTTGCTGTCTCTTTAAGGGAGGGGACTCAGCTACAGGAAGCATTTTAAATAACAGTAAATTGAGACACACTGGATTCTTTCAGGTTCACACAATCTTTATTACATTATTACCTATTCCCCTGACCTAATGAATCTATTCTTCCATTCTACTTAGGGACTTTTAAGTTATCTTTTCTACAATTAACAACATTAGAATATGGACTGTACATAAGGATGTTAGAATTGCATCAGTGTTAAATTCCTGAATATGATAACTGTACCTTCATTATATAAGATTCTGTATATGTTTTTGAAAGTATAAACTGAAATATTTATTGGTGAATAGTCCTTAATTCTGAAACTCACTTACAAAGGGTTCAGTAGAAAAACCAAAGAGAAAAAAAAAAATTTAAACCCTTTACTTTTTCTGAAAGAAAAAAAAAATCAGTCTTCTTTCTTCAACTGAAGCAGTTGGCTGTAGCAACAGCTCACATTTCAATATACTGCCAGTATCTTTTTTCTTTAAATTAAAATTTTGTTGACAAAATATTCAGATAAAGGCTTTGGTAAATATTTCAAGTAAATGAAACAAATACAGTTTTCTCCTTGAGGTTATTCACAGTCTACCTACTACTCTCTAGTGTAAGTGTGATACCAGTTGTTGTCAGACACTAACTCTCAAAAAATAGTGCGTCTATTTCAGGAAACTCAGTGAGTCTCAAGTTATTTGTTTAATTCCCTTTTAAAAACATTATTACATTCACCCTAACATAGGTTCAAACACAGACTGTTGTTTGAACAATGTCCAATAAAGGAGCATTGTGAATCTCAGATGTGAATAAACAGAATATATGTTTAATTTGCGAATGTTTTCCAAATATATATTATTGGAAAATCCAGTTGGGCATATTACAAATGAATATCACTTTAATTCTTTGTGGAGAATCTTGGGAATCAGTAAAAGCCACAGATTTATGAAATTCTTTTGGCAGAAAACAGAGAGATTGAAAAATGTTGACCAATATTCTGACACAATATTTAGTTCATCATTTGGTAATTATGTGGTGTTCATTAAATTGTTTTCAAAGTTTGCTTTTGCATTAAATAGGAACTCAGTCTTTTCTTCTTTTGATGTAATGTATGACTCTCAGATACACAAATTGTACCCTTTTCCATCTGACTGGTGAATAAAGGAATTTGAGAGAAAGAGACAGAAGGATAAAAAGAAACAATTTGATTCTTCTCCTACCAAACAAGATGGGATTGGGAGGGAGACAAACCATAAGTGACTCTTAATCTCAAAAAACAAACTGAGGTTTGCTGGGGGGAGGGGGTTTGGGAGAAGGGGGTGGGATTATGGACATTGGGGAGGGTATGTGCTTTGGTGAGTGCTGTGAAGTGTGTAAACCTGGTGATTCACAGACCTGTACCCCTGGGGATAAAAATATATGTTTATAAAAAATAAATAAATAAATAAATAAATAAATAAATAAAAAAGAAAAGAAACAATTTGGATGAGTTTTTCTTGGGGCTCCCTTAACAGCCAAAGACTATAGTGTCCAGAAGCTTCAAGACATCTGGTATCTGTATAGAATATCAGATAGTTTGTCACACTTATGATGTGTTAATTGAATTCCCTTTGACAGTAAGCAGCAAACTATAGGTGACATCCTAAACAGAACTGAAGTATGGGCTCCTGAAAATCAGTTATCATCTCCATTTTGATGAGCAGAGGGACAATTTGCAGATCTATGGGGACAGGCACCAGGGTGAACTGACAGCAACAAATGGGAGATGAAGGGACTACTCACAGCTCTTAGGGTGACGGACCTCTGCTACCCCACATGAAAGTCAAATAAGGCAAACATCAGCTACAAGAATCAGACAGTAAATCACAGATCTGGATTATGCAGAACTGCTATAGGATGCTTCTAAATGTTTGATTAATGTTGGGTAGTACATTAAAGAGAGACACAGTGAAATGGAAGGACAGTCATTAAGTTCATCTAGCATGGACTTGTAAAGGTTCCTCCAAAGAAGCTAGAGAGTGCTATGCTTAACCCATAGAAAGAATTCATAGTAATGGTATTAAAGACCTTGCAGTACTAAAGTAAGTGGAGGGATTTTATGCCAGGGTCTCTTTCAAATTATACCTTCTGGATGATTGCCTCCTTTGTATACATGTAAGAATGTTTTTAACTCCTTAGTACATTAAAAGCAATGCTTGCTTAGCTTTCTAGAGCACAGTACACGCACCTAAGTTGAATCTTGTCTGGCTTTTCCCAGCTGCAAAGGCTTCAAAGAATATTTAACTTTCTTGAATTTAAGTCCCTCCATCTTCAGAGCAGAAAAAAAAATATATTTCTTCACAGAGTTGTTCTGAGGATTAAATGAAATAGTGTATGTTAAAGTGCTTGTTTTACACTATTGCTCCAATGATAATAATGGTAATAATAACTAACAGTTAAATAGTATTTACTAGGTTACATTGTTACAAATATTTGTTCATCTTAACTTATATAATAATAATGACCCAATGAAGTGGGTACTATTATTATCTTCATTTTATAGATGAGAAAACTAAAGCATGGAGGAGTTGACCTGCCCAAGGTCATACAAGTATGAAGTGGCAAAGCCAGGATTCAGACAAGCAGAGTGGCTCTCTGTTGCCTACCTGCAAGTATTTTCACAAGAAGACAACTCCATAAAACAAAAGCAACAAATGCTTTGAATGATGAAAATGCAATTGGATTATTTATGACTTCTGAAGTTGCATATTTTTGAAATATCAGTCAGTAAATTTGGGGGGCATTTATTTAAAATGACAAACAACAATAATAACATTAATGATAGTTAACATTTGTTCAACCTTTACTACTTACCAGGTCCTGTATTACCTCTCAGTAATCCTGACCTATAAACATTCAATAAGCACTATTTTCTATCATGAATATGAAGCTCAGAGTCTATTAAGAGGAATACAACATGTATGCAATAATTAGAATACAAAATAGAAAATGCAAAGTGACAAGAAACATTAAGATAAAGTGATCTGGGAGTTTAGAAGCAAGAGAGGGCACTTCTGGTGTGGGAACATATATGGCACTGATAAAGAGTGTTTAAAAGAGACAGCCACTTACAAAAAGGCACTTGAAGACAGGATAAGGGTTGCAAAATGTGGAACAGGAAAGGGAATAAAATTCTAATAGGCAAGAGACAGTGAAATGCACAGTATATTTTGTGAATAACAGGTAAGTAATTTTGGTTGGGAAAGGCACTGTAGAAGATGAACTCAGCTAATTATGATGAGGATAGATTTAAGGAGTGGGAGATTTGAATGTCAGACTCATGACTTTGAACCTCATTCCATGGGGAGTGGGTAGTTAATTGACATATATAAAAATGTTTATGGCATTAATAGAGAGTTCAACTTCGAGAAAATCCATCTAACAACAAATGTGTAAAGGATTAGAGGGTGAGGAAATAAAGGCAAGAAATCTAGTTAGGTAGCTATTGCAATAGCCAGTTGACATTTACACATGCAGAGAAAGAGAGGCTTTCTTTCTGTGTCAAGGGACCAGTTTAACACTATTTGTTCAAAATATTTTCACTAAATTGTTACTGTGGTCTAGGAACTTGATGAGTTGAGTGAAATTTCTCTCTTGAATGGGCTTATTCAATTATAATTAATAAATGTAGATTTAAAATCTCTTAAAAGCACATTCTATGAAAAAGTAGACTTGATAAACAGCAGTTTACTTTTTTTCAGGAAACAATCTGAGCCATGCTACAAAAGAGGAAAATAATCACCTCATAGATATGGATAATAATCAAGCATACACATGCTCATAAAAGCCACAATCTGTACTTGAATCCTCTAACCAGTAGATGGCGATTATACTCTTTCACTTAGAAAAAAACCCAAGTGGCTCTCATTTCATAAGAGAAGAAAAAAAAGGGGAAAGCGATGAGAGAGGAGAAGAAGAAATAAGGGGAGAATGAGAGGATTTTAAAGGAAGAGAAGAGTTTAAGGGAAGGGAGTGGGAGATGGCAGGGTAATAGACACTATTCTTGCAGTTCAAAAGTCTCCCTATGATATGCTTAGTTCAGAGCTATCTTTTCGTTAAATTTAAAACTAACCCTGGTAGTGGGGAAGAAACACCTATTGGCTTCCAGGAAGATACTGAAGAAGATAGTTTTCCTATTCCATAATCCTTGCAGCTGATTTTAGTAAAAAGAGATAGGAGCTGTGTTTGAAAGGGGCTACACAGAATTTTTGACCATTTGTAGCAAGAAATGTGGGGACACCTGGGTGGATCAGTGGGTTAAGCCTTGGCCTTTGGCTAAGGTCATGATCCCTGGGTCCTGGGATGGAGCCTCCTATCAGGCTTCCTGCTTAGCGGGGAGCCTGCTTCCCCCCACCCCCGCCTGCCTCTCCACCTACTTATGATCTCTGTCTGTCAAATAAATAAACAAATAAATCTTTAAAAAAGAAGAAATGTGACTCAGAAATTTTATTACTGCTCTGCTACCTATCTATATATCTTTTTCTTTTTAGTTGAGCTAAAAATTCTACCAGAAGAAGGGCAAAGTTGGAACAGACATGTTCCCATTATATTACTGGAAGCATTTATTAAAATCAAAGGAAAGTGGGATATTCTAGCCAAGCAGACCTTTTGAAATCCAGGTGGAGAGTGTCTCTAAAGAAGAATTGTACATGAAAATGCTTGAAGTTGGATGTTGGTTGTAGTCTGGTAATTAATTGGGAATTATAAGTCTAAAGATAAATAAGGGAAAGTAGGCAAAGGTGGCAGAAAATCTTGCCCTTTCTTTGAGAATATAAATTCATTTTACTTTCTTTGTTTAGTCAGGCTATCTTGAGGTAAACATTAGATCTATATTCCTGGATAGAGGTGGGAAGATCAGAATTTCAGAGAGGTTAAGGGCAATTTTTGCCCAAATAACCTTTTATCACAACTGCAAACTTCTGTAGGTCAGAAGTTGAATATGGGTCTCAACAGGCCAAAATCAAGGGTTGTGTTCCTTTCTGGAGGCTCTGGGTGGGGGGATTCCATTTGCTTGTCTTCTGAAGTTTCTAGAGACCAGCCACATGCTTTGGCCCAGGGCCCCATTAACCCATCTTCAAAACCAGCAATATTGCATTACTCTGAGCATTCTTCAGTCACAAACCCTTCTGACCACAGTCCATGAAGTTTCTCCCACTTTTAAGAATAGATGTGGTTAGATCGGACCCATTCAGACAATTCAAGATAATTTAAACACTTCAAGGTTTATGTCATTCATATTAATAACAAAGCCCCTTTTGTCATTTAAGGTAACATATTCACAGGTTCCAGGGATTGGGGACAGAGAGGGAAAGGTAGAGGGGGAGGGGGAGAAGAAGAGGGAGGGGAAGAGGGTGAAACCAAGTTCACATGATAAATGGGCAACTCTTGTTGTCTAGCATTATTCAACTGAACTGTTTAGAAATGGGTTTTGGGGTGCCTGGGTGACTCAATGGGTTAGAAATGGGTATTGTGGGTCAGTCAGTCACTCAGACAGGGACTTTGAATACCTCCAATATAAAAAGGGCATTGTTTTTTGAGGTGTGAATTTGACAGTGACAGAAATATTAAGAGAAAATTAAAAAAAAAAGATACAATAGTCCTGCCTCATGCTATATGAGATGGCATGATAATGATGGTGATATAAAAGACATTATTGTTATAAACATATTACTAATATCATTAACTTGCTAAGTCTCAGACATATTCTAAACATTTTACATGGGAAATGTAAAATGTTTTACAAGAGCCCATAAAGCTGGCACTAAAGCTCAAGCTCTTAACACTATACTGCTTCTAAATTTTTGGTCTTTCATGAAGAATGTGAGAAAATTATACAATTATTTCTAAACACTTAATAAGCATATATAGCCCAGATTAGCCCCCCCAATTATTGAGAGATAAGATTTCTGATTTTTAACTTTGAAAGAAGAAATGATCTCAAATCTTTTCAGGACTACACCTTTTAAGGACTGGATAACTTGAAATAATGTTGAAATTTCTTTATATTCAGTGGTTCTCATCTCTATTGCTGATTTGGCAGTATTGTCTGGTTGGGATAATAAGAGGTAGGAAAACCCTAAAATACATTTCTCTCCAGTGTAGATTTATTTTACAATTTCGTTTGAATGAGTTTTCACGTCTACTCTAGGGCTTAAAGGTAAATGTGTTTCTAAGCACAAAGATGAATAGATGGTTTCTGATATTCACCTACCATTCAATTAGAACTAAGTTTGAGGATAGAGGAAATGGAATATACAATTTCTGTCTTTAGAACAGTAGATAAATTGTTTATAACTTCAACTGATAATCTTTTCCTAAACACCATGGTCTGTAATCCTCAGAGTACAAGATAGATGAGGTGAGGCATTATGTAATCAGTCCTGGTTTCTCACAGACAATAGTAAAGGAGAAATGACACAATTTTTAGGTGATGATTTTTTGTCCATTAAGATAGAGTTCGTTCTTAAAAATTATTGTTTTTTAATGTATTTACATTATTTATTAATTACAGATTATTTATTTAAATAACCATTAATCATTTTTTAATATGAAATATGAAATTAATGCAATATTATAATTTGTATAGGTATTTACAGTAGATAAGCATTTTACATTTTACTTTTTTCTTTGATTTGCAAAGCAGATAAGATGGAAAGAAAATCTGTCCATTTTACAGAGTTCCAACAATTACATATCTTTCCTAGTAATTAGTTGAAGAGCAAGATATCTAATCCAGACTAGTTGAATCTCAGTCCAGTTCTTTTTTTTTTTTTTAATTTTTCAGTTCCTTTTTAAAACTGAGGTTGAGAGGAAGAGTTAGGATGACAGAGTAGTAGGGGGACCCTGAGAATGCCTCATCACTCAAACACAGCTAGATCAACATCAAGCCATTTCAAATAACTAGAAATATGGTCTGATGATTAAGAAAACAATCTGCCCAGTTGGAGAGAGAGAACATGGCAGATAACAACATTCAAAACCATGAACTGGGGGAGAGGAAAGCTACAAGGTGTGGGCAGACCGCAGATAAGCTAGTCCCTGTTTATTGCTATTTGCCACAATAGATTCAAGCCTCTGTGTGACTGCTTTTCTCAGACAGAACAGAGTAGGAGACTGAGTTGCATGCAGATGGCAGATAACCTTATTGCAGCTTCAGTATACATCACACTAAACTCTAATCATCATGCACACACTGTGCAGCTATTTTTCTGGGACAGGATGGTGATGGGCATGTGGGTTCACACCTTGACAGGAACATTAGAACTTGGAGTGTTGAATCCCAGCCACTGGGCAGAGATAAAATAAAGGGGATATGTGGTTCCAGGCATGCTGACAGCCTGAGAATAGATAGACAGGCTAAAAGAAGGAATCTGAGGAAACCTTGAGACACAGGAGAGTGTTTTTCTGAGAGGGCCTACTCAACAGGAGTTGAGACTAGAAAGCAGGATGACACCATATTTCTCCTCCATCACACCTTCCATCCATTCCCCACTTTCCTATTCCCACCCCCCTACCAACCAGTACAATCATACTTAGGAGAGAAACATAGAACCTCCAGTGGAGGCTTTCATCTCTTACAGCAAACACCGCCCCCCATCCCTGTGCTTGGCAGGGGCATCTTTACCAGAGCAGCACTGGGAGCCAGCCCAGCAGGCCTCTCCCTCAGAAGACCAACATAGACCCTTGCATGTACCCAGTCTACTGATTAAAGAGCACTCCAAAGCATCACCTTTAATTCTGGTGGAAATAGGAACAGGATTTCTTTTTTAAAAAAATTTTAATTAATTAATTTATTATATATGTTCTATTTTTTCTATCCTTTATTATATATATATTTTTTCTTCTTTTTTATCCTTTTTTTGGTATCCGGCTTATAATATTTTGTTCATTTGTTGGTTTATTTGTTTCTATCTCATATTTTTCAGGTCAAGCTTCTTATTTATTTGTTCTTTTCTTCTTTCCTTAATCTCCCCTTATTGCTTTCATATTCTATGGAATTGGGAGTACAGTTTTTTGCTTATCTTTTGTTTCCTTCTTTTGTTCCATTTCCTTTTCTCTTGTCTTAGATCAGGACCCCCCCACCCCGCCCAAGCATGCCTTAACAAACAAATCAAAGCACACCAAGTTAAAGGTCCAAACACCCCTCACTATAAGCAAGAAGGAACTCTGTAGAAGATGGATCAGGTGGGAACGAGCAGTCAAAATGCAACAGCAGAGTGCACATAACATACACCAGAAACACTTCCTAGAGTTTGCTGTTTTTGCTGTTGTTTTTATTTTTCTTTCTTTTTTTTTTTTCTTTTCTGGACCAAATGACCAGATGGAAAAATTCACCCCAAAAGAAAGAAAAGGAGGTACTAATCACAGCCAGGGATTTTATCTATATAGTTATGAGTAGGATGTTCAAACTGCAATTTAAAACAATGATAATAAAGATGCCATGTTGGTTGAAAAAAAAAATTCATAGAAGAGACTAGAGAACCCCTTACTATAGAGATAAAAAGAACTAAAATTAAATCAAGCCAAAATTAGAAATGCTATAGAGATGTAATCCTAAGGGGATGCCATAAAAATGAGGATGAACTAAGCACAACTAAATGAGTAAAATAAAAGAAAAAAATTATTGAACATAAACTGAAAAGAATAGGGAAAGAAAACACTTAGATCACAAAGATAGACTTAGGGAACTCAGTAATTCACTGAAGTGAATTAATATTCAAATAACAGGAGTCCCAGAAGATGAAAAGAGAGAGAGTGGGGCAGAAGGTTTATTTGAACAAATTATAGCTGAGAACTTCCTTAATCTTGAAGGAAACAGGCATTCAAGTCCAGGGAGCACAGAACCCCCCTCAAAATCAATAAAAATAGGTCAATGCCTTGACATATGAGAATGAAGTTTTCAGATTTCAGAAATAAAGAGAAAATCCTGAAAGAAGTTCAGAACAAGAGGTCCTTAGCCTGAAAAGGTACACACATAAGGCTGGCAGCAGACCTGTCCACAGAAAGCTAACAGGCCAAAAAGGACTGGCATGATATATTCAATGTGCTAAATGGGAAAAAAATATGCAGCCAAAAATACTTTATCTAGCAAGGCTCTCATTCAGAATAGAAGGAGATAAAGAGATTCCAAGACACACAAAACTAAGGGAGTTTGTGAACACTAAGCCAGCCTTGTAAAAATATTAATGGAGACCCTTTGGGTGGGGAGAAAAACCAAAAGTAACAAAGACCAGAAAATAACAGGTGTCCCAATGACACCTAATGACACCTCCAGAGTGAATGTGAGGGGGTGGAGAAAATGTATTATGTATTATGTATTATGCAAATGGATGTCAAAGGAAAGCTGGAATAGCCATTCTTATATCAGACAAATGAGATTTTAAACCAAGGACTGTAATAACAGAAAGACACTATATTATAATAAAGTGTTCTATCCAATAAGAAGATATAACAATTATAATTATTTATGCCTCTAATGTGGGAGCAGCCAAATATATAAATCAATTAACAAAATTAAAGATACTGATAATAATACAATACTAGTAGGGGATTTTAAACCCCACTCACAGCAATGGGCAGATCATGCAAGCAGATGAACAAGAAAACAAGGGCTTTGAACGACACACTGGACCAGATTGACTTAACAGATATATTAAGAGCATTTCATCCTGAAGCAACAGAATGCACATTCTATTCAAGTGCACATGGAACATTCAACAGAATAGATCATATACTGGGTCACAAATCAAGACTCAACACGTACCAAAAGTTTGGAATCATTCCCTGAATATTTTTAGACCACAGTGCTATGAAACTTGAAGTCAACCACAAGAAAAAAATTGGAAAGACCAAAAATACATGGGGGTTAAATAAGATGGTAATAAAGACTGAATGGGTCATTAAGATATTAAACAAGAATTTAAGAAATACATGGAAGCAAATGGAAATGTAAACATGACAGTTTAAAACCTTTAGGATGGGGGTGCCTGGGTGGCTCAGTGGGTTAAAGACTCTGCCTTTGGCTTAGGTCATGATCCTAGGGTCCTGGGATTGAGCCCTGCATCAGGATCTCTGCTCAGCAGGGAGCCTGCATCCTCCTCTTTCTCTGCCTATTTGTGATCTCTGTCTGTCAAATAAATAAATAAAATCTTAAAGAAAACCAAACAAAACAACAACAACAAAAACTTTTAGGATGGGGTGTCTGGGTGGCTTAGTCAATTAAGTATCTGCCTTTTGCTGAGGTAATCCTGGAGTCCTGGGATTGAACCCCATATCAGACTCCTTTTGTAGCAGGGAGTCTACTTCTCCATCTGCCTCTGCCGGCTTCTCCACCTGCTTGTGCTCTCTCTCTCTCTCTCTCTCTCTCAGTAAAATAAATGAATAAAATCTTAAAACAAAAACAAAAACAAAACCAGAACAAAGCAAAAACAAACAAACAAACAAAAAACCCCTTTGGAATGCAGCAAAGGCAGTCCTAAGAGGGAAATATGTGAAGGTCTCCTTCAAGAAGAAAGAAAAGTCTCAAATATACAAACTAACCTTATACCTAAAAAAGCTGGAAAAAGAACAACAAATAAAGCCTAAACCTGGTAGGAAATTAGAAATAATAAAGATTAGAGCAGAAATCACAACATAGAAATCACAAAAACAGTAGAACATATCAGTGAGACTAGGAGCTGGTTCTTTGAAAGCTTTAACAAGTTTGATAACCCCCTAACCAGACTTATCAAAAAGGCAGGACCCAAATTTAAAAAATCATGAAAGAAAGAGATCACAACCCAAACTGCAATAATACAAAACAATTATAAGAGAATATTATGAGCAATTATATGTCTACAAATTAGGCAATATGGAAGAAATGGATAAATTCCTAGAAGCATATAAACTACCAAAACTGAAAGAGGTAGAAATAGAGAACCTGAACAGATGCGTAACAAGCAAAGAAATTGAATCAGTAATCAAAAATCTCCCAACAAACAATAGTCCAGTGACAGATGGCTTCCTAGGAGAATTCTAAAAACAGTTAAAGAAGAATCACTATCTATTCTTCTGAAACTGTTCCAAAAATAGAAATGGAAGGAAAACTTCCTAAGTCATTCTATGAGGCCAGCTGTGGCTTGAACACAAAACCAGACAAAGACCCCACTAAACCAGACAATTACAGGACAAGAAAGAGTAAGAATCTTATGATCCTCTCAACAGATGCAGAAAAAGCATTTAACAAAATACAACATTCTTTCTTGATTAAAACCCTCCATAATATAGGGATAGAGGGAACATACCTCAACATCATAAAAGGCATATATGAAAGACCCAAGGTAAATACCATCCTCAGTGGAGGAAAAACTGGGAGTTTTTCCCTTAAGGTCAGGTACGTGACAAGGATATCCACTCTCACCTTTTTTGTTCAACATAGTACTAGGATTCCAAGCCTCAGTAATCAGAAAATAAAATGAAATAAAAGACATCCAAACTGGCAAGGAAGAAGTGAAACTTTTACTATTTGTAGATGACATGATACTCTATTTAGAAAACCTGAAAGCCTCCACCAAAAACTTGCTAAAACTGATCCATGAATTTAGTAAAGCCTCAGGTTACAAAATCAATGTGAAGAAATCTTTTGTTTTTCTGTACATGAATAATGAAGTAGCAGAAAACAATCAAGGACTTGATCCCATTTACAATTGAACCAAAAACCATTAGATACCTAGGAATATCCCTGAACAAAGAAGTAAAAAATCCATACTCTGAAAATTATAGAATACTTTTGAAAGACATGGAGGAAAACACAAAGAAATGGAAAAAAATTCCGTGTTCATGGATTAGAAGAACAGATATCATTAAAATGTCCATGCTACCTAAAGCAACCTACACATTTAATGTAATCCCTATCAAAAAGCACACCAATATTTTTCCCAGAGCTGGAACAAACAATTCTAAAATTTGTATGGAACAAAAAAAGACTTAATAGCTAAACTTATGTTGAAAAAGAAAACCAAAGCTGGAAGCATCACAATTCTAGACTTCAAGCTGTATTAAAAAGCTGTAATCTTTAAGACAGTATGGTACCGACAAAGCAAAACAAAAACAAAACAAAACAAAAACAAACAAAAATCCCCACAAATAAAACAGACACATAGATCAATGGAAAAAAATTGAGAACCCAGAAATGGGCCCTCAACTTGATGGTCAACTAATCTTCAACAAAGAAGGAAAGAATATCCAATGGAAAGAAGACAGCCTCTTCAACAGATGTAGTTGGGGCAACTGGACAGCCACTTGTAGAAGAATTAAACTAGGCCACTTTCTTAACCCATACACAAAAATAAGCTCAAAATTAATGAAAACCTAAATGTGAGACAAGAATCCACCAAAATCCTAGAGAACACAGGCAGAAATGTCTTTGATCTTGGCCACAGCAACCTCTTGCTAGACTTACCTCCAAAAGCAAGGGAGACAAAAGAAAAATAAGCCATTGAATCATCATCACCATAAAATCTTCTGCACAACAAAACTAAAAAACAAAATAAAGAATGGGAGAAGATAATCACAAATGACACATCAGATAAAAAACTAATATCAAAAATCTATAAAGAAATTATCAAACTCAACACCTGAAAAAAAAATGTAGTAAGGAATGGGCAGAAAACATGAACTGACTTTTCTCCAAACAGAACATACAAATGGCTAAAAGACATATGAAAAGATGCTCAACATCAATAGGCATCAGTGGAATACAAATCAAAACCACAATGAGATGCCACCTCGCATTAGTCAGAATGGCTAAAATGAACAATTCAGGAAAAATATAGATGTTGGTGAGGATTTGAGGAAAGACAAACACTCTTACACTGTTGGTGGGAATGCAAACTGGCACAGCCATTGTAGAAAACAGTATGGAGGTTAATAAAAAAAGTTAAAAATAGAACAACCCTATTACCTAGCAATTTCACTACTAGGTATTTATACAAAGGCTGCAAACATTCTGATTCCAAAGATAATGTGTCCCCCAATGTTACAGCACCAATATCCACAGTACCCAAAAATTGGAAAGAGCCCAGATGTCCATCAACAGATGAATGGATAAAGATGTGATAAAGATATATCACATATATACACACACACACACACACACACACACATATATATCCTATACATCACAAAATTTTATTTATTATAAATATATTTATATTAATCTGTATAATACTTTTATTACATATTAATAGATAATAACAAGTTATATAGTGTATATTTGTATATGTCACAATATATCTTTATATATTATATATCATGTCATATATACCATTCATACCATAATAAAATGTACATTATAATATATAATTATTTATAGTATGTAATTATAATATATAACAGTATATATAATAAGACAGATTAATGGATGAAGAAGATGTTATTTATATATATAAAAAAGATTACACACACACACACACACACACACACACACACACACACACAGAATATTACTCAGCCATCAAAAATAATGAAATCTTGCCTTTTGCACCCATGTGGATAGAACTAAAGGATATTATGTTAAGCCAAATAATTCAGTCAGAGAAAGACAAATACCATATGATTTCACTTAAATGTGGAAATTAAGAAAGAGAACAAATGAACATAAGGGAAGGGATGGAAAAATAAAAGATAAAAACAGAAGGAGGGATAGCATAACAGAATTTAAAGTATATAGAAAAGCATACAGAATTTAAAGTAATGATCATGAATATACTCACTGAACTTCAGAAAAGGGCAGAGGACATCAGCAAGATCTTTGACAAAGATAAAAATATTACATGCCAAAGATGAAGTATTCAATAAATGAAAATAAAAATACAAGAGATGAAATGAATAGTAGGCTATAGGAAGCAGGATGAATCAGTGAGCTGGAAGATAGAGTAATGAAAAATAATCAAGCTGATCAAATGAGAGACAAGTAAATATGGCATAATAATAATAGACTTACTCAGTGACTCCATCAAGCATAATAATATTCACATTATTGGTATTCCAGAAGGAGAAAATAGAGAAAGAAGATCAGAAAATGTACTTGAATAAATAATAGATGAAAACATCCTCAACGGGGGGGAGGGGAGAGATCCAGATTCAGGAGATCCCCCAACAGATTCAACTCAAGGAAGTCTACACCAGGAGACACAGTATTAAAGGGGGGGGGTCATTTAAAAAAAATAATTTCAAATGTTGCAAGAGAAATCAGTTGTATACAAAGGAAACCCCATCAGGCTATCAGTTGATCTTTCAGCAGAAAATTTGTAGACCAGAAGATAGGGGTATGAAGCATTCAAAGTACTAAAAGGGAGGCTCAGTCTCCCATTTATATATTGGCTCAGTCATATATAGCTGGCTCAGTCAGTAGAACATATGACTATTGATCTTGGGGTTGTGAGTTCAAGCCACAGATTAGGTGTGGAGATTACTTAAAAATAAAATCTTTAAAAAACAAAACAAAATAACAACCAAAAGAGAAGAAAAGGGGAAAATATGCAACCAAGAATACTTTATCAAGCAGGGCTATCATTCAGAATAAGCAGAGAGGTAGAGAGTTATCCAAACAAAAGTTAAAAGTAATCATGAACACTAAACCAGCCCTACAAAAAAGGTTAAGGGGGATTCTGTGAGTGTAAAACAAACAAAAACATAAGTAAGAGTAAAGAAAATAGGAAACACAAGAGAAAAAAATATATATCTGTAAAAATCAGTAAAGAAAAACACAAAACAAAGGGATGTAAAATGTCATACCAAATATCTGAAATGTGGAAGGGAGAGGAGTAAAGAATGAATTCATAATTAAGCAAACATCTGTTTGATATAGACTGCTACATAAAGAAGATGTTACATATAAAATAAATGGTAGCCACAGATGAAAAAATAATAATAGATATGCAAAATAATAAAGAATAAGGAACCCAAGTATATCACTAAGGAAAACAAGAAACCAGGAAAGAGAAAAAGAAGAAAGGACAAAAAAAAAAAATGCTACAGAAAAAAAGTAAATCAAAAGAAGTAACAAAATGGCAAAAAGAACACATCTATCATAGGGAGAGACAAGATGGCGGGGAAGTAGGAGGAGGCACCCTTTCAACCTGTACCCTAAAGTGAGCTGATTACCTTCCAAAGAACTCCGATCACCCACGAATCAGCCTGAGATCAGAATTATACACGTCTCTACAGGAGCAGAAGACACCAGTGGGCAGGTAAAGCAGAGTGGGAATGTCGGACTGATATTGGAAGATAAACAAAAGGAGGAGGGAGCCACCAGAGGCGACCCACTGGAAAGTAATATCCCAATACGAGAGTGCCCTGCGTCTGGGGACCAGCATTAACTCCGAGTCTGGTATAAAGCACTCAAAAAGAGCAAAGGATCACGGGGGGAAAATTGTGGGAATTGGGGCAGTTAGGGACAGTGGCTTAAGTCTCCAGACCCAGGACAGCCACCCCTGGTGCAGAGCCAGAAAGCGTGGAAGAGAAAGCAGTTCTTGGTCCCTGAGCCACCAGCATGCCTGAAAGCGCGTGGGGTCCGGCTTCTGTGAGGGGCTGGGAGCCTCCCCAGCTGGCAGAAGTATAGCCTTTTTGCAGTCCCCACGCCAGTGCCGTGCCCTGCTAACAGAGTCTGAGTCGCACCCAGTGCCCTCCCCTGAGAGAGGTGCACACAGGCCCCAGCCAGGTGCTCTTGGACCCGGAAAGACTAGGCACTCCCAGCCCGGGCCAGCGGGAAAATCTCAGTGTGCAATCACTGCTTGGAACTTGTCTAGCAGTCTGTTGCTGCCCAGACAGCCGCCACTGCCATGGTTTTGGGTACAAGCAGAAGATCCTGCATCCCCAGGGACCGCGACTCGGAACCTGCTCTGCCAGCCGCCAAGGGGGAATTTATTTGGGCTCTGCAGCCAGACTGAGGCTTCTCTCTGAGAGGGAGGTCAGGGTGCAATTTGCTTCTCTCTAAACCTACAAAAACCATCAAAAACGGTCAAGGTGAGAGAGAAAAAAAGTGAACAAACATAAAAACCTCCAGAGAACAATAGCATGAAAAAACCAGTTTCCTCAGAGCCCACCCCCTTGAGGGGGGCGGGAGGACTTAACTCAGATAACACCATTGACTGAAAACCCACGTGGCAGACCCCTCCCCAGAAAATCAAACAGGAAAGAAAAAAAAAAAAAGACGACAAGAGAACAACCACCACTACTTCATAGGACAACCTTTGTTAAAAATTTATTTTCAGCTTAACAGTATTCATTGTTTTTGCACCACACCCAGTGCTCCATGCAATCCATGCCTTCTCTAATACCCACCACCTGGTTCCCCCACCTCCCATTCCAAGCCCCTTCAAAACCCTCAGATTGTTTTTCAGAGTCCATAGTTTCTCATGGTTCACCTCCCCTTACAATTTCCCCCAACTCCCTTCTCTTCTCCAACTCCCCTTGTCATCCATGCTATTTGATAGGCTCCACAAATAAGTGAAACCATATGATAATTGACTCTCTCTGCTTGACTTATTTCACTCAGCATAATCTCTTCCAGTCCCATCCATGTTGAAACAAAAGTTTGGTATCCATCCTTTCTGATGGAAGCATAATACTCCATAGGGTATATGGACCACATCTTCCTTATCCATTCGTGACTGTAAATAGGTTAAATAATTATCTTTTTTAAAAAAATGAGCCAAATAGTGGGAAGAAGTAAGAAATAAAAGTTGTCCTATGAAGTAGTGGTGGTTGTTCTCTTGTAGAGTTTATTTATTTATTTTTTTCTTTTCCGGTTGGTTTTCTGGGGGATGGGCCTGCCACGTGGGTTTTCAGTCAATGATGTTCCCTGAGTTAAGTCCTCCTGCCCCCCTCCAGGGGGTGGGCTCTGAGGAAACCGTTTTTTTCAGGCTTTTGTTCTCTGGAGGTTTTTATGTTTGTTCACTTTTTTTTTCTCTCGCCTTGACTGCTTTTGATGGTTTTTGTAGGTTTAGAGGAAAGCAAACTGCACCCTGACCTCCCTCTCAGAGAGAAGCCTCAGTCTGCTCTTCTGTGGGTGTTGCAGAGCCCATATAAATCCCCCCCTGTGGCTGGCAGAGCAGGTTCCGGTCGCGGTCCCTGGGGATGCAGGATCTTCTGCTTGGACCCAAAACCACGGCAGTGGTGGCTGTCTGAGTAGCTCCAGACTGCCAGAGAGGTTCCAAGCAGCAATTGTACACTGAGATTTTTCTGCTGGCTCGGGCTGGGAGTGCCTGGTCTTTTTGGTTCTAAGAGCGCCCGGCTTGTGTGCACCTCTCTCAGGGGAGGCTGTGGGTCGCGTGCATGTGTCAGGCTCTGAGAGGTGGGCAAAGGTTCGAAAACACCAGGATGGACCTTCGTGCACCTCTCTCAGGGGAGAGTTTGGGGGGCATGTCTCAGGCTCTGAAACAATGGCATTGGACTAAGAGCACCAGATGGGCCTTTGCACACCTCTCTCAGGGGAGGGTGAGGGGCGTGACTGTTTCAGGCTTTTTATCAGGTGTTCTGACATCTGGCGTGGCTCCCAGGCCCTCACAGGAACCAGACCTCAGGTAATCTTGGGCATGCTGACAGCTCAGGGACCAAGACCTGGTTTCTCCACCGCACTCACTCTGGCTCTGCGCCAGGGGAGGCTGTTACTGGGTCTGGGGATTTAAGCCCTTGTGTCTAGCCACCCCGATTCCCACAATTTCCGCGATCCTTTGCTCTTTTGGAGTGCTTTCAACCAGTCTCCAAGTTAATGCTGGTCCCCAGACACAGGGCACTCTCCCTCATATTAGGGGTATTACTCTCCAATTGGTCACCTCTGGTGGCTCCCTCCCCCTTTTGTTTATCTTCCGATATCAGTCCGACGTTCGCACTCTGCTTTACCTGCCCACTGGCATTTTCTGACCCTGTAGAGATCCAGACATGTATAATTCTGATCTCAAGCTGATTTCATGGGTTATCAGAGTTCTTTGGTAGGAAATCAGCACACTTTAGGGTACAGGTAGAAAAGGCATCTCCTCGTACTTTCCCGCCATCTTGTCTCCCCTCCATAGGACAACTTTTATTTTTAATTCATTACCACTATTCTGCTCATTTTTTTATATAGATAATTTTTTTAAATTTTTCATTTTTTATAAACATATATTTTTATCCCCAGGGGTACAGGTCTGTGAATAACCAGGTTTACACACTTCACAGCACTCACCAAAGCACATACCCTCCCCAATGTCCATAATCCCACCCCCTTCTCCCAAACCCCCTCCCCCCAGCAACCCTCAGTTTGTTTTGTGAGATTAAGAGTCACTTATGGTTTGTCTCCCTCCCAATCCCATCTTGTTTCATTGATTCTTCTCCTACCCACTTAAGCCCCCATGTTGCATCACCACTTCCTCATATCAGGGAGATCATATGATAGTTGTCTTTCTCTGCTTGACTTATTTCGCTAAGCATGATACGCTCTAGTTCCATCCATGTTGCCGCAAATGGCAAGATTTCATTTCTTTTGATGGCTGCATAGTATTCCATTGTGTATATATACCACATCTTCTTGATCCATTCATCTGTTGATGGACATCTAGGTTCTTTCCATAGTTTGGCTATTGTGGACATTGCTGCTATAAACATTCAGGTGCACGTGCCCCTTTGGATCACTACGTTTGTATCTTTAGGGTAAATACCCAATAGTGCAATTGCTGGGTCATAGGGCAGTTCTATTTTCAACATTTTGAGGAACCTCCATGCTGTTTTCCAGAGTGGCTGCACCAGCTTGCATTCCCACCAACAGTGTAGGAGGGTTCCCCTTTCTCCGCATCCTCGCCAGCATCTGTCATTTCCTGACTTGTTGATTTTAGCCATTCTGACTGGTGTGAGGTGATATCTCATTGTGGTTTTGATTTGTATTTCCCTGATGCCGAGTGATATGGAGCACTTTTTCATGTGTCTGTTGACCATCTGGATGTCTTCTTTGCAGAAATGTCTGTTCATGTCCTCTGCCCATTTCTTGATTGGATTATTTGTTCTTTGGGTACCTTGGGGTCCATTTGGGCTGAACCTTCTCTTTTATCTTCCCTTTTTTCCGGTATCTCTCTCTCTCTTTTTTGTTTTTCTTTTCTTTTTTCTCTCGTTTGGGTGGGGAATCCTGATTGCTCAGAAGCCTTCCCGGGTGCACCTTGACAGCATCACGGTCGATACCTCCAACTACATCCATTCAGCCATCTCTCACCAAAATGACTAGGAGGAGGAATGCCCAACAAAAGAAAAATACAGAGGACGTACCTTCTGCAGCAGAGCTAATGGCTATCAACATAGACAATATGTCAGAAAGAGAATTCAGACTAACAACTATCCAGGCAATAGCTAGGTTGCAGAAAGCCGTGGATGACCAAATGGAATTGATTAGGGCTGAACTGAAAGCGATCAGAGATGATGTTCACAATGTTAGAGCAGAACTAAAAGCTACCGGGGATGAGGTTTACAATGCTCTCAATGAGTTCCATCTAATCTAAATTCTCTCAAAGCTAGGATCACTGAAACAGGAGATAGAATTAATGATATGCAGGACAAACAGAGAGAAAAGATTAGGAGGAAGCCTGGAACAAATAGCTTAGAAGCCACGAAAACAGAATCAGGGAAATAAACGACCCCATAAAACGTTCCAACATCAGAATTATTGGAATCCCTGAAGGGGTGGAGAAAGAAAGAAGTCTAGAAGATAGAGTGGAACAAGTTCTTCATGAAAATTTTTCCAATCTCGTGAATGGAACCAGCGTTCATGTACTAGAGGCCAAACAGTCTCCACCTAAGATTATAGATTCCAGAAAAACATCAAGGCACCTGAGAGTCAAATTGACGAATCATAATTGTAGATATAATCTCTTGAAAGCCACTAGGACAAAGAGGCTCCTTACTTACAGAGGAGAGCCCATCAGAATAATGTCAGACCTCTCCACAGAGACCTGGCAAGCCAGAAAGGGCTGGCAAGATATATTAAGGGCAGTGAATGAGAAGAACATGCAGCCAAGAATACTTTATCCAGCAAGACTGAGATTCAAAATGGATGGAGAGATAAAGAGTTTGCAAGACCAGCAAGGCTTAAAAGACTATGCAACCACCAAGCCGACACTGCAGGAAATATTAAGGGGGGTTCTATAAAAGAGGAAAAATACCAAGAATAGCATTGAACAGAAATATAGAGACAATCTACAGAAAGAAAGACTTCAAAGGTAACACAATATCAATAAAAACGTATCTATCAATAATCACCCTCAACGTGAATGGCCTAAATGTGCCCATAAAATGGAACATTTTGAACCTACAGATACACCCAGACTGAAAGTGAAGGAATGGAGAAGCATCTGTCATGCCAATGGGCCTCAAAAGAAGGCCGGGGTAGCCATTCTCATATCAGACAAATTAGATTTTAAACTAAAGACTCTAGTCAGAGATACAGAAGGACACTACATAATTCTTAAAGGGAATATCCACCAAGATGATGTAAAATTTGTAAATATCTATGCCCCCAATAGGGGAGCAGGCAATGACAAAAGAAAACTGTCAATCAAGATAAAGAGTCATATTGATATGAATACACTAATCATTGGAGATCTTAACACGCCTCTCTCAGAAATAGACAGATCATTGAAGAAAAAAATCAATAAAGAAACAAGAGTGTTGAATGACACTTTGGACCATATGGACATCCTAGATATATACAGAACATTCCACCCTAAAACAACAGAATACTCATTCTTCTCAAGTGCACATAGAACATTCTCAAGAATAGACCACATACTGGGTCACAAATCAGGACTCAGCAGATACCGAAAGACTGAGATTATTCCCTTCACATTCTCAGATCACAGTGCTTTGAAACTGGAGCTCAATCACAAGAAAAAGTTCCAAAGGAACTCAAACACCTGGAAGCTAAAGGCCACCCTGCTTAAGAATGTTTGGATCAACCAGGAGATCAAAGGAGAACTTAAACAATTCATGGAAACCAATGAGAATGAAGACACTTTGGTCCAAAACCTTTGGGATACAGCAAAGGTGGTCCTAAGGGGGAAATACATAGCCATCTAAGCCTCTCTCAAAAAAAATTGAAAAATCCAGAACACACCAGCTGTCTCTACACCTTAAAGAACTGGAGAATCAACAGCAAATCAAACCAACTGCACACATAAGAAGGGTAATAATCAAGATTAGAGCTGAGATCAATGAGGTAGAAACCAGAGATACAGTAGAATGTATCAATGAAACTAGAAGCTGGTTTTTTGAAAGAATCAATAAGATTGATAAACCATTGGCCACTCTAATCCAAAAGAAAAGAGAGAAAGCCCAAATTCATAAAATTATGAATGAAACGGGAGAGGTCACAAATAACGCCAAGGAAGTAGAAACAATCATCAGAAGTTCTTATCAACAGTTATATGCCAATAAGCTAAGCAACCTAGATGAAATGGATGCATTCCTGGAAAACTATAAACTCCCAAAGATGAAGCAGGAAGAAATTGCCAATCGTAATAGACCGATATCTAGTAATGAGATTGAAGCAGTGATCAAAAACCTCCCAAAAAACAAGAGCACAGGACCTGATGGATTCCCGGGGGAATTCTACCAAACTTTCAAAGAAGAAATAACACCTATTCTCCTGAAGCTGTTTCAAAAAATTGAATCAGAAGGAAAATTTCCAGACTCTTTCTATGAAGCCAGCATTACCCTGATCCCCAGACCAGGCAAAGATCCTACCAAAATGGAGAATTTCTGACCAATATCACTGATGAATATGGATGCTAAGATTCTCAACAAGATCCTAGCAAACAGGATCCAACAGCACATTAAAAAGATTATCCACCATGACCAGGTGAGATTCATTCCTGGGTTACAAGGATGGTTCAACATTCGCAAATCAATCAATGTGATAGAACAAATTAATATGAGAAGGGAGAAGAACCACATGGTCCTCTCAATTGATGCCAAAAAAGCATTTGACAAAACCCAGCATCTGTTCCTGATTAAAATGCTTCACAGTATAGGGATAGAGGGAATATTCCTGAACTTCATAAAATGTATCTCTGAATGACCCACAGCAAATATCATCCTCAATGGGAAAAAGCTTGCAGCCTTCCCGTTGAGAGCAGAAACATGACAAGGATGCCCACTCTCACCACTCTTGTTCAACATAGTATTAGAAGTCCTAGCAACAGCAATCAGACAACAAAGAGAAATAAAAGGTATCCAAATTGGCAATGAAGAAGTCAAGCTCTCTCTCTTCACAGATGACATGGTTCTTTATGTGGAAAACCCAAAAGACTCCACACCCAAACTCCTACAACTCATACAACAATTCAGCAACGTGGCAGGATACAAAGTCAATGTACAGAAATCAGTGGCTTTCTCATACACTAACAATGAAAATACAGAAAGAGAAATTAGAGAATCGATTCCATTTATTATAGCACCAAGAACCATTAGATACCTGGGAATAAACCTAACCAAAGAGGTAAAGGATCTGTACTCAAGGAACTACAGAACACTCATGAAAGAAATTGAAGAAGACACAAAATGATGGAAGACCATTCCATGCTCTTGGATCGGAAGAATAAACATTGTTAAAATGTCTTTAATGCCTAGAGCAATCTATACTTTTAATGCCATTCCAATCAAAACTCCACCGGTGTTTTTTAAAGAGCTGGAGCAAATAATCCAAAAATTTGTATGGAATCAGAAGAGACCCCGAATCACTAAGGAAATGTTGAAAAACAAAAATACAATGGGGGTCATCACGTTACCTGATTTCAAGCTTTACTACAAAGCTGTGATCACCAAGACAGCATGGTACTGGCATAAAAACAGACACATAGACCAGTGGAACAGAGTAGGGAGCCCAGACATGGACCCTCAACTCTTTGGGCAAAGAATCTTCGAGAAAACAGGAAAAAATATACAGTGGAAAAAAGACAGTCTCTTCAATAAATGGTGCTGGGAAAACTGGACAGCTATATGTAGAAGAATGAAACTCGACCGTTCTCTTACACCATACAAAAAGATAAACTCAAAATGGATAAAAGACCTCAACGTGAGACAGGAATCCATCAGAATCCTAGAGGAGAACATAGGCAGTAACCTCTTTGATATCAGCCACAGCAACTTCTTTCAAGATATGTCTCCAAAGGCAAAGGAAACAAAAGTGAAAATGAACTTTTGGGACTTCATCAAAATGAAAAGCTTCTGCACAGCAAAGGAAACAGTGAAGAAAACAAAGAGGCAACCCACGGAATGGGAGAAGATATTTGCAAATGACAGTACAGACAAAAGGTTGATATCCAGGATATATAAAGAACTCTTCAAACTCAACACACACAAAACAGACAATCATATCAAAAAATGAACAGAAGAAATGATCAGATACTTCTCCAATGAAGACATACAAATGGCTATCAGATACATGAAAAAATGTTCATCATCACTAGCCCTCAGGGAGATTCAAATTAAAACCACATTGAGATATCACCTTATACCACTTAGAATGGCCAAAATTAGCAAGACAGGAAACAACATTTGTTGGAGGGGATGTGGAGAAAGGCGAACCCTCTTACACTGTTGGTGGGAATGCAAGTTGGTGCAGCCACTTTGGAGAATAGTGTGGAGATTCCTCAAGATCTTAATAGAGCTTCCCTATGACCCTGCTATTGCACTACTGGGTATTTATCTCAAAATAAAGATGTAGTGAAAAGAAGGGTCATCTGTACCCCAATATTTATAGCAGCCATGGCCACAGTCGCCAAACTGTGGAAGGAACCAAGATGCCCTTCAACAGACGAATGGATAAGGAAGATATGGTCCATGTACACTATGGAGAATTATGCTTGTATCAAAAAGGATGAATACCCAACTTTTGTAGTAACATGGCTGGAACTGGAAGAGATCATGCCGAGTGAAATATGTCAGGCAGAGAGAGTCAATTATCATATGGTTTCACTTATTTGTGGAGCATAACAAATAGCATGGAGGACAAGGGGAGATGGAGAGGAGAAGGGAGTTGAGGGAAATTGGAAGGGGAGGTGAACCATGAGAGACTATGGACTCTGACAAACAATCTGAGGGTTTTGAAGGGGCACGGTGGGAGTTTGGGTGAACCAGGTGGTGGTTATTAGAGAGGGCATGGATTGCATGGAGCACTGGGTGTGGTGCAAAAACAATGAATAGTGTTACTCTGAAAATAAATTTAAAAAATTAAAAAAGAAAAGAAGAACACATCTATCAATAATTACTGTGGTTGTAAATGGACTAAATGACCCCCAGTCAAAAGACTCATGGTGTTAGAGTAAATACTAACAATCCAGACCCATCCATATGCTGCCTATAAGAACTTAATTTCAGAACTAAAGACACCTGCACATTGAAAGTGAAGGGATGGAGAAATATTTATCATACAAATGAATTAAAAAGAAAGACAGAGTAGCAAGAGTTATATCAAATAAAATTGACTTTAAAACAAAGTCTGTAAAAAAATAAAAGGTAGGGGTACCTGGGTGGCTCAGTGGGTTAAAGCCTCTGCTTTCAGCTCAGGTCATGATCCCAGTGTCCTTGGATCAAGCTCCGCATCAGGCTCTCTGCTCTGCAGGGAGTCTGCTTTCTCCTCTCTCTCTCCCTGCCTCTCTGCCTACTCGTGGTCTCTGTCAAATAAATAAATAAATAAATAGTAAAACAAAGTCTGTAAAAAGAGACAGAAGGTCAATATATAATAATAAATGGGACATTCCCAAAAGAGGATAAAACACTTGTAAATATTTATGTATGTTACATGGGAGCACACAAATAGATAAGCTCTGAATAAAAAAACATAAAGGAACTTATCAACAGTAATACACTAACAATATGGGACTTTTACACCACACTGACATTGACAGACAAGTCGTCCAAATAGAAAATCAACAAGGAAACAAAGACTTTAAATGACACACTGGATGAGATGAATTTAACAAATACATTCAGAACACTCCATCCTTAAACAGCAGAATACACATTCTTTTGAAGTGCACACAGAATTCTCCAGAATAGATCACATATTAGCCCATAGAACAACATTCAGCAAATTCAAAATATTGAAGTCATGCTATGCATCTTTTCTGACCACAAAGCTATGAAGTGAGAAGCAAATCACAAGAACAAATCTGGAAAGACCACAAATATATAAAGATTAAATAACATGTTATTTGGGCACCTGGGTGCCCCAATTGGATAAGTGTCCACCTTCAGCTCAGATCATGATCCCAGGGTCCTGGGATCAAACCCCTATAAGGCTCCCTGCTCAGTGGGGAGTCTACTTCCTCCTTCTCTCTCTCCCTCTGCCACCCTCTTTCCCAAATAAATAAAATCTTTAAAGAATAAATAATATGTTACTAAACAATGAATGGAATCAATTAACAAGAAATCAAAAAGTACATAGAAAAAAATAAAAATTAAAGGACAATGGCTCAAAAACATTGGGGTGCAAGAAAAGATGTTCTAAGAGGGAAGATTATAGCAATACAGGCCTAACTCAAGAAGCAAGAAAAATGTCCAGTGAACAACCTTAACTTACACCTGAAGGATCTAGAAAAAAATTTCCCAGACCAGCAGAAGGAACAAATCATAAAAATTAGAGTGGAAAAAATTATATAGAAGCTTAAAAGACAATAGAACAAATCAATGAAACCAGGAGCTGATTCTTTGAAAAGATCAACAAAAATTATAAATCTCTAGCCAAATTCATAAAAAATGACTCAAATAAAGAAAATCACCAATGAAATATTAGATATAACAGTCAACAATGCAGAAATGTAAACATTTGTAAATGAATATTATGAAAAACTATATGTCACAAAATTAGACATACTAGAAGAAATGAATAAATTTCTAGACATATGTAATCTACCAAAGTGAACCAGGAAGAGATAGAAAATTTGAGCAGACTGATTACCAAGGAGATTGAATCATTAATCAAGAAACTCCCAACAAACAGAAGCCCAGGACCAGATGGCTATAGAGGTGAATTCTACCAAATATTTAAAGAAAAGTTAATGCCAGTTCTTCTCCAAGTATTCCAAAGCTATAGAAGACAAAGGAAAACTTCAAAATTTGTTCTAGGAGACCAGTTATCACCATGATACCAAAACCAGAAAAAAAAACACCACATAAAAAGGGAACTACAGGACAATATCTCTGGTGAACATACATAATACTCAACAAAATACTAGAAAACAGAATTCAACAATACATTAAATAAAATCACTCACCACAATCAAGTGGGATTTATTTTGGGGATGCAAGGGTGGTTCAGAATTCACAAATCAACTGAAATGATATGTCACAACAATAAGAGAAAGGATAAAAAACACATGATCATTTCAATAGATGCAGAAAAAGCATTTGAAAAGTACAATGTCCATTTGTGAAAAA
Source organism: Mustela erminea (assembly GCF_009829155.1). Taxonomy (NCBI): domain Eukaryota; kingdom Metazoa; phylum Chordata; class Mammalia; order Carnivora; family Mustelidae; genus Mustela; species Mustela erminea. The sequence continues at coordinate 66,833,830 of NC_045635.1, read as the reverse complement.
AGCCCTCAACAGATGAAATTTAAAGGGAATGTACCTCAACATAATAAAGGCTATATATGAAAAACCTGCTGTGAACATCATACTCAATAGGGATAAAAGAGAGCTTTCCCCCTAAGTTCAGGAATAAGACAAGGATGCCCACTCTCACCACTTTTATTTAGCATAGTATTGGAAATCCAAGACAGGGTGATTAGAAAACAAAAATTTTAAAAATAAACCAAATTAGTAAGAAGAGAGCAAATCTTTGACTATTTGTGGATGACAAGATACTGTATATAGAAGCCTTAAAGAATCAACCAAAATATACTGCAACAGTTAACTGTATTCAGTAAAGTCAAAGGATGCAAAGTCAAAGTGCAATGTGCAATGTGCTGCATACTTATACACTAATAATGAAGAAGCAGAAATTGAAATTAAGAGAAGAATCTTATTTAAATTGCACCAAAAGCAATAAAACACCTAGTAGTAAATAACCAAAGAGGTGATAGAATTATACTCTGAAAACTATAAAACACAAAGAAATGGAAAAACATTATATGGCATGTAAGAACAAGTAGTGTTAAAATATGCGTACTACCTAAAGCAATATACAGGTTTAAAGTAATCTCTATCAAAATACCAACAGCATTTTTCACAGAAATAGAATAAAAAAATCATAAAATTTATATGGAACCACAAATACCCTTAAAAGCTAAAGCAACTTTGAAAAAGAAAAGCAAAGCTGGAGATATCACAATTCCAGACCTCAAGTTATATTACAAAGTTTTGATAAACAAAGCAGTATGATACTGGGCACCAAAATAGACACATAGATCAATAGGACAGAAGAGAAAACCCAGAAATGAACCTACAGTTATATGGTTAATTAATCCATGACAAATGAGGAAAGAATATCCAATAGGTAAAAGACCATCTCTTCAACCAGTGGTGTTGGAAAACTGGTGAACTCTCTTCCAAGAATGAATCTGGACCATTTTCTTACACCATGCACGAAAATAAACTCAACATTGCTTAAAGATCTAAACGTAAGACTGGAAACCATACAAATTCTAGATGAGAAAACAGACTGTAATGTAACTGACATTACCCTAACAACTATTTTCTAGATATGTTTCTGGAGGTAAGGAAAATAAAAACAAAAATCAGCTATTGAGACTACATCAAAATAAAAACTTCTTCACAGTGAAGGAAATAATCAACAAAAGTAAAAGACAATCTATGGAATGGAAGAAGATATTTGCAAATGTTATATCCAGTGAAGAGATAGTGTCCAAAATATATAAATAATTTATAAAACTCAACATGCAAAAAGTGAATAATACAATTTTTAAATCAGCAAAACACATGAATAGATAATTTCCCAAAGAAGACAGACAGATGGCCAACAGACACATGAAAAGATACTCAGCATCACTCATCGTTAGAAAAATACAAATCAAAGCTGCAATGAGATATCACCTTACACCTGTCAGAATGGCTAAAATAAAAAAGAAAAAAACACAAGAAAGAAGTGTTGGCAAGTGATGCTCAACATCACTCATCGTTAGGAAAATGCAAATCAAAGCTGCAATGAGATATCACCTTACACCTGTCAGAATGGCTAAAATAAAAAAAAAAACACAAGAAATAAGTGTTGGCAAGGACACGGAGTAAAAGGAACACTTGGGCACTGTTGGCAGGAATGCAAACTGGTACAGCCACTCCGGAAAACAGTGTGGAGTTTCTTGTATATGTGCACAGGTATTAACGTTTGTTGCCATAGTAATCATGTGTCTTCCTTGCGTAAGGAAGAAGGACAATTGTCACCACTTGCAGGTGAAATGATACTACCTGTAAAAAATCCTAAGAACTCCACCAAAAACCCCTTAGAATCAATAAATGCAATCAGTAAAGTTACAGTATTCAAAATTGAGCTTAATCTTATCTTAGTAGCATTCCATTGTGTATCTTTCGTTCTGTATATAGTGAATGGGTTAAGAATATATATATATATAATATATATGTATCATATATATGAGAAGATATTTATATATATATCATATATATGTATCATATACATATGATACATATATATGTGTGTGTATACACACATATAAATGTGTACATGTATACATATACATAGACACGTATATATATACACACATATATATACCACTTCTTCTTAACACATTCATTAGTCAATGGGCATTTGGATTTTTTCCATAGGTTGACTATTGTTGATAATGCTGCTCTCAACATTGGGGTACATGTATTCCTTCAAATGTGTATTTTTTATCCTTTGGGTAAATAGTGTATTTGTGGGATCATAGTGTAGTTCTATTTTACCTTTCTGAGGAACTGTCGTAGTGTTCTCCAGATTGGCTGTGCCAGTTTGCATTCTCACCAACTGTGCAAGAGAGTTTCCCTTTCCCCAAATCCTCCCCTAAACCTGTTGGCTCCTGTGTTGTTAATTTTAGCCATTTTGATGGAGGTGAGTTGGTATCTCATTGCAGTTTTGGTTTGTATTTCTGTGATGATGGATAATGTTGAGCATCTTTTCATGTGTCTGTTAGCCATCTGTATATCTTCTTTGGAAAAAAAAAAGTCCATTCATGTTTTCTGCCCATTTCTTAATTACATTATTTGTTATTTGGTATATTAAGTTTGATAAGTTATTTATAGATTTCAGATACTAACCCTTTATCAGATATGCCATTTTCAAATATCTTCTCCTATTCTTCAGACTTTCTTTTAGTTTGGTTGATTGTTTCGTTTGTTCTTTTTTTTCAACTTGATGAAGTCCCAATAGTTCATTTTTGCTTTTGTTTCCCTTGTTCCTGGCAATGTGTCTACTAAGAAATTGTTACAGCTGAGGTCAAAGAGATTAGATGCCTGTGGAATACCGTTAAATTTAATAATTTTCTGTCTCACACTTAGGTTTTCCATCCATTTTGAATTTATTTTTCTGTACGTTGTAAGAAAGTGATCCAATTACATTCTTTTGCATATTGCTGTCTAGTTTCTCTAACACCATATGTTGAAGTGATGGTCTTTTACCCATTAGATATTCTTCCCTGCTTTGTCAAATATTAGTTGACCATGTAGTTGTGGGTCCATTTTTGGGCTTTTTATTCTGTTCCATTGGTCTATGTGTCTGTTTTTTGTGCCAGTACCATACTGTCTTGATTACTAGAGCTTTTTAATATAGCTTGAAATCTGGGATCATGATGCCATCTGCTTTTCTTTCTTTTTCAGGATTGCTTTGGGAATTCAGGGTCTTTTTTGGTTTGTCCTCTTCAATTTCTTTCATAATTATTCTGTAGTTTTTAGAGTACAGATCTTTTACCTCTTTGTATAGGTTTATTCCTAGGTATCTTATGGTTTTTGGTGGAATTGTAAATGGGTTAGATTCCATGATTTCATTTTCTGTTGCTTCATTATTAATGATAGGAATGCAGAATGTAGAATTCCCATGGGAAGCCACCTGGCCCTGGACTTTTGTTTGCTGGGAGATTTTTTATTACTAATTCAGTTTCTTTATAAGTTCTGTGCCTGTTCAAATTCTCTATTTGTTCTTATTTTAGCTTTTGTAATTGTTATGCTTCTAGGAATTTGTCCATTTCTTCCAGATTGCCCAGTTTATTGGCATATACATAGTCATAATATTCTCTTATAATTGTTTGTATTTCTGTGGTGTTTGTTATGATTTCTTCTCTTTCATTCATGTTTTTATTTACTTGGGTCTTTTCTCTTTTCTATTTGATGAGTCTAGCTAGTGGATTTTCAATTTTATTAATTCTTTCAAAGAACCAACTTTTAGTTTCATTGATCTACATGTTTTCTTTATTTCAATATCATTTCTTTTTTGAGCTCTAAGTTTCATTATTTCCCTTCTGCTGGCTTTAGGCTTTATTGACTGTTATTTTTCTAGCTCCATTAGGTGTAAAGTTAGGTTGTATATTTAATATTTTTCTTACTTTTTGAGCCATGCCTTTATTCTAATATACTTCCCTCTTAGGACTGTCTTTGCTGCATCCCAAAGGTTTTACACTGTCATGATTTCATTTTCAGTTGTTTCCATGTACTTTTTAATTACTCCCTTAATCTCTTACTTTTATTTATTTATTTATTTTTTGATTTTTTATGAACATATAATATATTTTTATCCCCAGGGGTACAGGTCTGTGAATTGCCAGGTTTACACACTTCACAGCACTCACCATAGCACACACCCTCTCCAATGTCCATAACCCCACCGCCCTTCTCACAACCCTCCTCCCCCCAGTAACCCTCATTTTGTTTTGTGAGAATAAAAGTCACTTATGGTTTGTCTCCCTCCCAGTCCCATCTTGTTTCATTTATTCTTCTCCTACCCCCTTAACCCCCCATGTTGCATCACCACTTCCTCATATCAGGGAGACCATATGATAGTTGTCTTTCTCCGACTGACTTATTTCGCTAAGCATGATACCCTCTAGTTCCATCCACATTGTCACAAATGGCAAGATTTCATTTCTTTTGGTGGCTGCATAGTATTCCATTGTGTATATATACCACATCTTCTTTATCCATTCATCTAATTTCTTATTTTCTTAATTTCTTAATTTCTTCTCTCTTAATTTCTTACTTTATTTCCTTAATTCTTCTTGGCTAACCCTTTTATTCTTTAGTAGGATGCTTTTTAGCCTCCATCTATAGTGTTCTTTCCAATTTTTCTCTTGTGGTTGACTTCAAGTTTCATATTATTGTGGTCTGAAATTACTCATGGTATGATCTCAATATTTTTGTATTTGTTGAGGGTTGATTTGTGACCCAGTATGTGACCTATTCTGGAGAATTTTCCATGTGCACTCAAAAGGAATATGTAATCTGCTAATTTAGTGTGAAATGCTCTGAATTTATCCCTTAAGTCCATCTGGTTCAATGTGTCATTCATTGTCATTGCTTCCTTATTGATTTTCTTAGATTATCTGTCCATTGCTGTAAGTAGGGTATTAAAATCCCCTACTATTATTTTATTATTATCAGTGAGTTTCTTTATGTTTATTATTAATTGATTCATACATTTGGGTTCTCCCAGGTTGGAGGTATAAATATTTACAATAGTTAGATTTTCTTGATGGACATTTCTTAATTATGATATTGTGCCCTTCCTAATATCTTATTACAGACTTTGGTTTAAAATCTAGTTTTTCTGATATAAGTATGGTTACTCTGGCTTTCTTTTGATGTCCATTAGCATCATAAATTGTTCTCCATCCTGTCACTTGGAATGTGCAGGTCTCTAGATCGAAAATGAGTGTCTTGTAGACAGCATATAGATGGGTCTTGTCTTTTTTTGTTCTATCTTAGGCCTGATGCTGGGTTTCAAAATTTCAAATATTAGGGATTCCTGAGTCACAGACCCATGGTATTGTTCCTCTGGGGGAGACTTGCATGCTTTTGCCATTTGCTGCTTTGTCCCATAAATGTGGTGGGATGACGAATTTGTGCTTTGGAGTTCATGGTAAACTATAGAAGAAAGCCTGTGCCAAGGCTGACTGCCCTCAGGCAGCATCCATGGAAAAGCCCTGTTGCCAGTCCCAAATACAAACCAAGCAGGGGAACTGTTTCTCCCCATGCCACTTTCCTCTTGTATTTTATCTCATGCATTCAGTTGTGTCCTAAAATTCTGTATTTTAGAAATCTACAAAAGTGGAGACCCACATCAATCCCCTGGGGAAAGGTCTTTCCAAACTGCAACTTCCTGCCTTATTTGTCTCAGTGATTAGACATGCAATCACACAGCAGCTCAGAGTTTCTAGCCAAGTCTAACTGCAAGCCTGTATTAAGGCTGGCTTCCCTCCACCAGCATCCCATTTCTATGCTAGTGAAGGTGGCTGCTTGATGGGGCTCTCTGGGTGCCTCGACCCTGGAGAGGTCACACCACTTCTCCCAGATGCACTCCAAGCTGGGAAATTATCTTTCCCCATGCACCTGCAGAGATCCTCAGGCTGTGCTCTCTGCTCCAGGGTCTCTGCCCTCCTTCCCCACCAAAGCACCACTGGTGTGGTGGACCTCCAAAACTTCAGACTCTGCTTTCCACTTTTTATAAAAGATTTCAATATTACACAACTCCCCTTTCCTAGTCAATGGTATCAGGTAAGAGCTTTTCTTGTGCAATTCCCTACATGCACTTCCAATCTTTCTCTCTTTCTTTCTCTTGCTGCTCTTTTTGTGATTAGTGGGTTAGGGCTCCTTCCCCATCACAGCATGCACAGCTCTTCTTTCCCCCAAATCAACTTTCTGCTTCTTCTTATCTTCCATAATATGGCGGGGTTTCTTTTTCTTTCTTTTTTTTTTTCAGCTCTAATTGTCCATTTTTATTTTCTGCATCCTCAGATCAATTTTGTGGGTGTCCAAAGTGATTTGATATTTATCTAGCTGTTTTCCAGGGGTGAGGCTAGTCCAGGGTGTCCCAACTCTTCCACAATGTTAACTCTTCCCTCAGTAATCTTTATTATCAGGTTTCATTGATGAACTATTCTTAAAGTTTTTAAGGAATCAATTAACTTCATAAATAGTTATTAAAAGGCAATTTCTGGGCCTCCTTTATAGCATATTCAGGAAAGGGTGAGACTATGTGACCCCTAATGTTTCCTGCAGTGCTCATGTCTTACACCCTGCCCAATAGTGAGAAGGAAATATGCTCAGTGTACAAGGATGTGAAGTTTAAGAGTCCTGAGCAAAAACCTTCCCAAATGTACAGTATGGTGTGAGGTAGGGAGAAGGATCTAGATACTGAGCCAGATCCTGCATTATTTTTTTTAAAGATTTTATTTATTTATTTGTCAGAGAGAGAGTGAGCGAGAGCGAGCATAGGCAGACAGAGTGGAAGGCAGAGTCAGAGGGAGAAGCAGGCTCCCTGTGGAGGGCAAGGAGCCCGATGTGGGACTCGATCCCAGGACGCCGGGATCATGACCTGAGCCGAAGGCAGCTGCTTAACCAACTGAGCCACCCAGGCGTCCCCAGATCCTGCATTATTATGGCTATACCTATTACTTAAGACACCTGTTTTTTTTTTTTTTTAAGCCAAGGATTCCCAAACTTTTTTTTTTCTTTTGCATTATGTACACATAAAAAATAATGATGTTTGTGCAGCATAGTGGGGTAAAGTATAGGGAAATTGGTGCCATAATGGCAGTAAATGGCCAGAGATTTAGAGACCAGTTTTTCACATCTCTCCAGATCACCCCAGAGGTTGAAGGGATAGATTTTTCTTTGTACATCAGTTTGCTGCATCCATATTGTTTGAAAATCTATGCTGTGAAGCAACTCAGTTTTCACCTATAAAAGAGGGATAGTGGTATGTAATTTGCTGGGTTATCAACAAAAGCTAAACAAAATTGATGCCTCAGAAAGTTTCATGGTCTCTTTTAGTAAAATATTATTACATAAGCTTCTCTTTCTTCCTGAAATGCTTGACTTCCTTCCTCAGCTGGCCTTTTAAATTAATTAATGAATTTTCTATTGGAATATAATTGAAACACAATATTCCCTTATTTCAAATGTACATCATAACAATTTGACATGTCTATAGATTATGCTATATTCACCACAAATGTAGCTCCCATTAGTCACTACACAACACTATTACAATGTCATTGACTAAGGGGTATCTGGGTGGTTCAGTCGGTTAAGCATCTGCCTTCAGTTCAGGTCACGATCTTGGGGTCCTGGGATCGAGCCCCACATAGGAAGCCTCCTTCTCCTCATTCTGCCTGCCATTCCCCTGCTTGTGCTCTCTCTGTCAAATAAATAAAATCATTTTAAAAATGCCATTGTCTATATTCCCTATGCTGCACCTTTGATTGCCATGACTTACTAATTCCATTACTAGAAACCTATATCTCCAACCCTTCACCCATTTTTCCCATCCCTCCCACCACAATCCTCTGGAAACCATCACTTTATTCTCTGAATTTATATACCTGTTTCTGTTTTTTGTTTCTAATTCATTAGTTTTGGTTGTAGATTTCCAATATAAATGAAATTATATGGTATTGATACCTATCTTTGTCTCACTTATTTCACTTAGCATACCTCCTAAGTCTATCTGTGTTGTTGCAGATGGCAGAACATTATTTTTTATGCATGACTAATATTCTATTGTGTGAACATGTGAGATATATTTTATATAACATATATTTATATATAATATATAATTGTTATATATTTCACATCTTCATCTATGAATGAACACTAGGGTTGTGTCCCTATCTTGGTTATTATAAATAATGCTACAATAAACATTGAGATGCATATATCTTTTCAAATTAGTGTTTTGTTTTCTTTGGGTGAATATCCAGTAGTGAAATTATTGGATCTTACAATATTTCTATTTTTAATTTTTGGAGAGAACTCCATACTGTTTTCCATAGTGGATGCACCAAATTACAATCTTACCAATTATGCAGGGTTGCTTTTTCTCTATATACTCACCAACACTTGTTTTTCTCTGCTTTAATTTACCCATTTAGACAGTTGTGAGGTGACATCTTATGATGACTTTGACTTGTATTTCTCTGATGATTATGATGTTAAGCATCTTTTCATGTTTCTGATGGCCATTTATATGTCTTCTTATAGTCAACAAAACAAAGAGGCAACCCATGGAATGGGAGAAGATATTTGAAAATGACAGTACAGACAAAGGTTGATATCCCGGATCTATAAAGAACTCCTCAAACTCAACACACACAAAACAAATAATCATATCAAAAAATGGGCAGAAGATATGAACAGACACTTCTCCAATGAAGACATACAAATGGCTATCAGACACATGAAAAAATGTTTATCATCGCTAGCCATCAGGAAGATTAAAATTGAAATCACCTTGAGATACCACCTTACACCAGTTATAATGCCAAAATTAGCAAGACAAGAAACAACATGTGTTGGAGGGGATGTGGAGAAAGGGGAACTCCGTGACACTCTTGGTGGAAATGCAAGTTGGTGCAGCCACTTTGGAGAACAGTGTGGAGATTCCTCAAGAAATTAAAAATAGAGATTCCCTATGACCCTGCCATTGCACTACTGGGTATTTACCTCAAAGATACAGATGTAGTGAAAAGAAGGGCCATCTGTACCCCAATGTTTATAGCAGCAATGGCCATGGTTGCCAAGTTGTGGAAAGAACTAAAATGCCCTTCAATGGATAAGGAAGATGTGGTCCATATACACTATGGAGTATTATGCCTCCATCAGAAAGGATGAATACCCAACTTTTGTAGCAAAATGAACATGGCTGGAAGAGATTATGCTGAGTGAAATAAGTCAAGAAAAGAGAGTCAATTATCATATGGTTTCACTTATTTGTGGAGCATAACAAATAACAGGGAGGACATGGGGAGATGAAGAGGAGAAGGGAGTTGAGGGAAACTGGAAGGGGAGGTGAACCATGAGAGACTATGGACTCTGAAAAACAATCTGAGGGTTTTGAAGGGGCGAGGGGTGGGAGGTTGGGGGAACCAGGTTGTGGGTATTAGGGAGGGCACGGATTGCATGGAGCACTGGGTGTGGTGCAAAAACAATGAATGCTGTTTCACTGAAAAGAAAAAAAAAATCTATCTTCACTTGGCAGCAAATGCAGATATAGCCATATCCCATGTTTTTAATAACTAGCAAATAAGTAATAAGATGCCTTTTTGAATAATAGCCTTCCAGGAGCAGGGAAATCACTAAAAGTTACACAAGCACCATAGATTTATATGATCCTCATATCTTTGGAGGACCTTAGTTTACCTTCTTGACTAGACAATGCTGCGGAGAACATTATGGATTTTAGGAAAAATCACAACCTTTTGAGGTTATCCAAGCTTATGTTATTATTTATATGACATATAGTATTATTGTTAAAATTTGTTAAAATAACCATTTTTGTTTATTTGTCAGATGGCTGCTATTGTCACTTTTTCTTTCAATAAATCAATAAAATCAGAATTAAAACAACAACAAAAAAGAAAACTCTCTACTCAGGTCCTTGGCCCATATTTTAATTGGATTATTTGATTTTGGGTTTTTTCTGTCTTCTTTTTTTCTTTTCTTCTCTGCTGAGTTGTATAAGTTCTTTAAATTTTGGATATTACCCCTTATTGTATATATTATTTACAAAAGTTTTCTCACATTCAGTAGGTTTCCTTTTTGTTTTGTTAATGGTTTTCTTTGTTGTGATTTTTTTTTTTAATTTTTGGTGTGGTCCTAATATTTTGTTTTTCATTTTGTTTCCCTTTCCTGAGGGGACCTTTCCATAAATATGTTGCTGAGGCCAATGCCCAAGAGATAACTGCTTATGCTTTATTCTGGGAGGTTTTTTTGATCTCTAGTTTCATGTTTAGGCCTTTAAAAATAAAAGATTTTACTTATTTATTTGACAGAGAAAGGAGAGAGAGAACAAACAAGGGGAGCAGTGGAATGAGAGGAAGAAGCAGATTCCCCACTGAGTACATCAGGGTCCCATCCCAGGACCTTAAGATCATCACCTGAGTTGAAGGCAGACACTCAGCCAACTGAGCCACCCAGGGGTCCCCATTTTTAGATCTTAATTCCATGTTGAGTTTATTTTTTAGTATCATATAAGAAAGTGATCCTCTTTCATTCTTTTGAATGTAGCTGTCCAGTTTTTCCAGCACCATTTATTGAAGAGACTCTATTTTCTCCATTCTATGTTCTTGTTTTATTTGTTCAAAATTAATTAATCATATATATCATGGTTTATTTCTGGTCACTCTATTGTGGTCTATGTGTCTATTTTTGTGCCAGGATTGTACTGTTTTGATCATTTCAGCTTTGTATTATATCTTGAAATCTGGGTTTAGGATAACCCCAGTGTTTTTGTTTTTGTTTTTTTTTTTTTCAAGATTGCTTTGGCTACTCAGGATATTTTGTTGTAACATACAGATTTTAGTATTATTTGTTCTTGTTCTGTGAAAAATGCCCTTGATATTTCAGTAGGGATTGCATTGAATCAGTAGACTGCTTTGAGTGGTATGGAGATTTTAACAATATTAATTCCTTCAATCCACAAGCACAATATATCTTTCCATTTATTTCTATTATCTTTGATTTATTTCATCAGTATTTTAAAATTTGTAGAAGATACTTTTTTCACCTCTTTGATTGTTTATTCTTAGGTTTTTTTTTTAGCCCAATTGTAAATGGAATTATCATCTTAAATTATCTTTCTCCTATTTCATCATCAGTGTATAGAAATGCAACTGATTTCTGATTTCTGCATTGATTTTGTATCCTAAAAATTTACTGAATTGATTTACTATTTCTAGTATATTTTTAGTGGAGTCTTTAGAGTGTTCTATGAATTGTATCATGTCATCTACAAATAGCGACAGTTCAACTTTTTCCTTACCAATTGGAATGTCTTCTATTCCTTTTACTGGTTTCATTGCTGTGGCTGTAATTTCTAGTATCATGTTGAATAAAAGTGGTGGCAATGTAATCATTGTCTTGTTCCTGATCTTAGAGGGAAAGCTCTCAATTTTGCACAATTGAGTATGGTGTTAGGTGTGGACTTTTCATATATAGCCCTTATTATATTAAGGTACGTTTCCTCTAAACCCACTTTGTTAAGAGTTTTTATTGTGAACAAATACTAATTTTTTTCAAATGTTTTTCTCTGTATCTCTTCAGATGATTATATGTTTTAACTTTTTTTTTTCTTTTTTTGGATGTAGTGTATAATGTTAATTGGTTTGTAACTATTAAACCATCCTTGCATCCCCAGATTAAATCCCACTTGGTTTTGGTGAATGATCCTCTTAATGTGTTGTTGAATGTAACTGGGGTGGATGAGACTAAACTACATTTATTTTTTTTTAAGATTTATTTATTTATTTGTTTGACAGAGAGAGACACAGCTAGAGAGGGAGCACAAGCAGTGGGAGTGGGAGAGGGAGAAGCAGGCTTCCTGTGTAACAGAAAGCCTGATATGGGGTTTGATCCCAGGATCCTGGAATCATGACCTGAGCAGAAGGCAGACGCTTAACAACAGAGCAACCCAGGTGCCTTAAGACTAAACTGCATTTAATATTCTTATCTAAATCTAAGTTTTCCACTGCTGACTTGAAATTAGGGCTTAACAAAGAATTTATCTATAATTGTGAGATTAAAATGAGCTTCAGGTTTGCATGTAACTGTGTGTGGGGACTGTTCAGTCAAACCAATTGTATCTATTTGACCTTGAGGTCTTTAACTGCTCTGGTGAAATAAAGCAGAAGAGAATAAAACAAATAGGTCCCTCAGGGCCTGGGGTTTTCCCATGATGGGTTCCAGGTTTTCATATACTGATGCTGACTCTGTAAATTCATAAAAAATATATATATCCAAAATATCTGAGGAATTGTCCTAGGAAAATGCAAATAATTTTCTTAAAATGTCTTGGTGGTAGCTGCTCAAAATATTTTTACATCTCAAAAACACCCATACAATTCCAATTCAAGATTTAGGAACCAATTACCATGTTCTCTCTGTAGCTTCCTTTTTTCCACACAACCTCCTTACTCTTCTGAAATTCAACAGATTTAATAATAGTGAATTGGAGTAAACTCATTTCCTAGTTCTGTCACTGGCAACAGGTTTTCTTTGATAGAACAAAAATGTTTCTACCAAGAACTGGGTATGTAATTTAATAAGGATTTTTTTTATTATTATGAAAGTAAGACATGTCTAGCATAGAACATTTGGAAATAGAGAAAGGTATAAAGCAGAAAATAAAAGTCACCCATATTTCCAATACACAAAATATATACACTATTATCATTTTTGTAAAGTTTTTAGGCCTTCTCTCTTTTATCAGCTTGCGTACACAAGCATGGGAATATATGCACACACACATCTCTTATGTGTTTGATATCTACTCTTTACCATGATATTTTTCTCATGTCAATAAGTGTTACTTGATAATATGTTTGAATGACTGCACAGAATTCCACTGAGAATATGGAAGAAACTTAATCTATTTCCCTATTATAAGATATTTAATATATATCTATATTTTACTTTAAAAATGTAATAGGATCATTATGTATTTTGGCCAAGATGGAATTGTTTCTTACTCCCAATTCCCTTCTCTATACAACTAAAACTAAAGCATAAGGAGAGTCTGAAAAATGAAAAGGAGAAGAGTAAGAGCCTGGGAAACTTGGGACTTGAGCAACATAGAGAAACACTCTGTTGGTTATTGTTTTCCTCTTAAATATTCTAGACAGTGTGCTGGAGAAACTTGCAACACAAAATTGTCAATAAGCACAGATATAAAGATCCAAGAAAAGCTGACTCTCTAGCCAAAACTCCTAGAAAAGGTGGCATATTAGAAAAAAACACATTTTTAACAGTACTCACTCTAATCAAGCCAAACATCAATGGAGAAATGGCTCCCCAATTCTTCTATAAAGTGGTATTTGACCAGAAGGGCCATCTGTACCCCAGTGTTCATAACAGCAATGGCCACAGTTGCCAAACTGTGGAAAGAACCAAGATGAGCTTCAACAGATGAATGGATAAAGAAGATATGGTCCATATATACAATGGAATATTATGCCTCCATTAGAAAGGATGAATACCCAACTTCTGTATCAAATGGACAGGACTGGAGGAGATTATGCTGAGTGAAATAAGTCTAGCAGAGAGAGTCAATTATCATATGGTTTCACTTACTTGTGAAGCTTAAGGAATAATACAGAGGACATTGGAAGAAGGAGGGGAGAAGAGTGTTGGGGGAAATCGGAGGGAGAGAGAAAGCATGAGGGACTGTGGACTCAGAAACAGAGGGTTTTGGAGGGGAGGGGTTGGGGGCTTGGGTGAACCTGGTGGTGGGTATTAAGGAGAGCACGTATTGCATGGAGCACTGGGTGTGATGCATAAACAATGAATCTTGGAACACTGAAAAAATAAAGTTTAAAAAAAAAGTGGTATTTGTGGGACTTCTATCCCCTCCTAGTAATAATAGGAAGTACTTTGATTCTACTACCTGAGTGGTGTCAATAAGACAAGGTAGGATGATGGGCTTTCACTTCCACTCAACAGAAATTAAGTGGAAAGAGTAGTGTAAAGCACTCTTAGTTGTCCCTCTTCTTCCCACCTATCTTTCTCCAGTGTCGGGAGGCCCCGTGGAGAGCTGAAGTTCTAACTCCACCCAGAAGCAACAAGTTAGAATGAGTTAGTTCAAGACTTTCTACTTTCAACTCCTCTAGCCTTAGTGGGCCACAAAAAAGTTGAGCTTTCATTCTCATCTAGCAAAATTAAAATAGAATAAGATTGTGTAAGAAAGTGTCAGCTGACACTCTTTTCCCTCCTTTGCTGTGAATGAGGTTTAGACAGAACTGAACTTCCACGATAATCCAAAAGCATTAAGTCAGAACAAGGTTATGCAATATAGCACTTGATGATAGTCTACTAACCCCAATCTGAAGTCAGTGGGAACTCAACTTCCACAAATAACTGAAATAAATGAGATAAAACAAGTTAAAGTTGGTGCTAGTTATCTACCACATCTGCTCTCATTTTAGCAGTGAACAGTAAGGAGCTGAACTGCCATCTAGTGGCAATGAGACAGTACAATTAAGTGTAAATTTATCTGGGAAGGTGGAAATAGAGCAGAAAAATATGCTAGTCTTGTACTATCATCCATTGGCATAATGACAGTGAAAGCTAGGGCCCTGCTTTCACCAGGTTGGTGTCCCAGTGGAAATTAAACATCCACACCTCAACATGGCAGTCACAGATGTTAGGATTATCTGCCAGGTAGTTAAAAACAGCAATTATAAATATGTGTCAGTGGATAACTGTGGGCACTATAGAAACAAGTGGAAAAAAATAAAATGACAGCAAAAATAGAAAATATAAAATGAAATCAAAGGGAAATTATACAATCAGTAAATATAATAATTGAAATACATAATCTTTCTGTGTGACCAGTAGTAGATTGAAGACAATAAAGAAAGAATTCATGGACTCAAAAACAGAACAATAAGAATTACCAAATCTGAACAACAGAAAGAAAATAGATCAAAACAAATAAACAGTCTCAGAGATGGTGAAACAACAATGAAATAAAATATCTAATATTCATGTCAGACAGGAGGGAAGAAAGAATTTGAGGTAAGAGTATTTCAAATAATAATGGCTGAAAACTTCCAAAATTTTACAAGTGTCATAAATCTACAGATCTAAAATGATTAATCCAAAGAAAATCCATGTCAAGACATAGCATATACAAGCTTCTGAAAATTAAAGACAAAAAATATTGAAAACAAGCAGAGAGAAATGATGCACTCATTACATATATGCAAATAATAATTCAAATAACAGTAGATTTCTCATAAAAAGCCCTGAGGACCAGAAGGAAATGACACAATATTTTTCAAATGCTGAAAATTCCAGCACTCAGTTCTATATCTAGTGAAACCATGTCTTAGAAATGAAGGGAAAATAGAGATATTTTAAAATGAGTGTGTTCATTATGACAGATTGTATCCAGACCTGTAAAAAACCTCAACAAATGTAAAATAATGAAAGATACAGAATATGTTCTCTGACAATGAAATCCAAATTTGACTTGGATAAGTCAAATAAATAAAAGAGGAAAAAAATTCCCAAACCCTTGAAAAATAAATAACATGTCAAAATTTGTGAGATGTAGCTAAATCAATGTTGTGAGGGAGATTAACTGCAGTAAATATTTACATTACAAAAGATGAAAAAGGTTTATATCAATAACCCTTATTTATACCTCAAGAAATTATAAACATTAGAACAAAACAAACTCAAAACAAGCAGAAGGGAGTTTATTATAAAGACAAGAGCAGAAATAAATGAAATTGAAATCAGAAAAACAATAGGGAATATAAAGTTTTATCAGGTGATTCATCAAAAAGACCAATAAAATTGATAGTTATGACAAGAAATACATGATAAAAAGAAAGACAAACTACCAATATCAGGAATGATACTGGTGTTATAACTGCAGATACCACAGATATTAAAAATATAATTAGGACATACTACGACCAACATTTTCCTTATAAATTCCAAAACTTAGAAAAAAATGTAGCAATTTCCCAAACTCAAAAACTAACATCACTCACAAAATAAGAAGTAGTGAACTTGAATAGTTTTATAGAGATGTAAAAATTTGAATTTGGAATTAATATGCTCTTGAAAAAGGGATCTCCAGGAACAAATGGTTTCTCTGGAGAAATCTACCAAACATTTAAAAATAATGAGTGGCAATTTTATGGTCATTTCTGAAAATTAAGAGGAAGGAATTCACTCTAACTCATTTTATGATAAGAGTATTACCCCAATGCCAAAGCCAAATGAAGAGAATACACAGAAAATAAAACATCAATATTTCTTATGTACCTAGACACAAAAATTCTCCACAAAAGACCAGCATATTGAGTCCAGCCAAAAAAGAATTATATACCACACCAACGTGGGATTTATTCCAGGACTGCAAGGCTGGTTAAATATTTGAAATGTGATTAGTGTAATCAACCACATATCAACAGGCTAAAGAAGAAAACTTATATGACTGTATAACATCATGCAGAAAAAAAATTCATCAAATTCAATATGTATTTGTGATTTTAAAAAATCATCTCAGCAAGTAAATAATAAAGAAATTCCTGAACTTGAAAACAAAGTCTGTAGAATGGCTACAGCTTAATGATAAAGGACAAAATGTATTCCCTTTAAAATCAGAAACAAAGCAAAGGATGTCTGTTCTAACCACTCTTATTCAATATAACACTGGAAGTCCTAACCTACACAAAAATGCAAGAAAATTAAATAAAAGACAAACTGGAAAGGAAGAAATATAACTGCCTTATTTGCAAATAACATGCTTATCTATGTAGGTAAACTTAAATAATCTATATAAGATCTGGAACAAATGAATCAGATAGTTTCAGAATCCAAATATCAAATGTATTGCTGTATATTGGCAATGAGCATATGGAACTCGATATTAAAATTATAATACTTTTAGAAATTGCTCCAAAAATTGAAATATCTAGGTATTAAATGTAATAAAAACATACAAGATCTCTATGCTGAAAATCAAAAATGATAAAGAAATTAAAGATCTGAATAAATGAATAGATAAACTTTCATGCATTGGAAGACTCAATATAGTAAGGATTACTCTGTTACCAAAGCCAGATAAAAACAATGAAACTATAGACCAATTACCAATATCGTTGCAAAATATATAATAACCAATACAGATGTGAGAATTTTCAATAAAATACTAGCAAGCTAAATTCAATAGCATATTAAAAAGATTATAGATCACAATCATATGAGATTTATCACTGGGTTGCAAAGATTATTCAATAAACAGAAATCAACAAATGTGATATATAAATAGCATCAATAGAATAAAAGATAAAAAAATCATAGGAGCACTTCAACAGGTGCAGAAAAATCATTTGACATAATTCAATGTCTTTTTTTTTTTAATTAATTTTTTATTTTTTATAAACATATGTTTTTATCCCCAGGGGTACAGGTCTGTGAATCACCAGGTTTACACACTTCACAGCACTCACCAAAGCACATACCCTCCCCAATGTCCATAATCCCACCCCCTTCTCCCAAACCCCCTCCCCCCAGCAACCCTCAGTTTGTTTTGTGAGATTAAGAGTCACTTATGGTTTGTCTCCCTCCCAATCCCATCTTGTTTCATTGATTCTTCTCCTACCCACTTAAGCCCCCATGTTGCATCACCACTTCCTCATATCAGGGAGATCATATGATAGTTGTCTTTCTCTGCTTGACTTATTTCGCTAAGCATGATACGCTCTAGTTCAATCCATGTTGTTGCAAATGGCAAGATTTCATTTCTTTTGATGGCTGCATAGTATTCCATTGTGTATATATACCACATCTTCTTGATCCATTCATCTGTTGATGGACACCTAGGTTCTTTCCCTAGTTTGGCTATTGTGGACATTGCTGCTATAGGTACACGTGCCCCTTTGGATCACTACGTTTGTATCCTTAGGGTAAATACCCAATAGTGCAATTGCTGGGTCATAGGGCAGTTCTATTTTCAACATTTTGAGGAACCTCCATGCTGTTTTCCAGAGTGGCTGCACCAGCTTGCATTCCCACCAACAGTGTAGGAGGGTTCCCCTTTCTCCGCATCCTCGCCAGCATCTGTCATTTCCTGACTTGTTGATTTTAGCCATTCTGACTGGTGTGAGGTGATATCTCATTGTGGTTTTGATTTGTATTTCCCTGATGCCGAGTGATATGAAGCACTTTTTCATGTGTCTGTTGGCCATCTGGATATCTTCTTTGCAGAAATGTCTGTTCATGTCCTCTGCCCATTTCTTGATTGGATTATTTGTTCTTTGGGTGTTGAGTTTGCTAAGTTCTTTATAGATTCTGGACACTAGTCCTTTATCTGATATGTCGTTTGCAAATATCTTCTCCCAGTCTGTCAGTTGTCTTTTGATTTTGTTCACTGTTTCCTTTGCTGTGCAAAAGCTTTTGATCTTGATGAAATCCCAATAGTTCATTTTTGCCCTTGCTTCCCTTGCCTTTGGCGTTGTTCCTAGGAAGATATTGCTGCGGCTGAGGTCGAAGAGGTTGCTGCCTGTGTTCTTCTCAAGGATTTTGATGGATTCCTTTCGCACATTGAGGTCCTTTATCCATTTTGAGTCTATTTTTGTGTGTGGTGTAAGGAAATGGTCCAATTTCATTTTTCTACATGTGGCTGTCCAATTTTCCCAGCACCATTTATTGAAGAGGCTGTCTTTTTTCCATTGGACATTCTTTCCTGCTTTGTCGAAGATTAGTTGACTGTATAGTTGAGGGTCTATTTCTGGGCTCTCTATTCTGTTCCATTGATCTATGTGTCTGTTTTTGTGCCAGTACCATGCTGTCTTGATGATGACAGCTTTGTAATAGAGCTTGAAGTCCGGAATTGTGATGCCACCAACGTTGGCTTTCTTTTTCAATATCCCTTTGGCTATTCGAGGTCTTTTCTGGTTCCATATAAATTTTAGAATTATTTGTTCCATTTCTTTGAAAAAGATGGATGGTACTTTGATAGGAAGTGCATTAAATGTGTAGATTGGTTTAGGTAGCATAGACATTTTCACAATATTTATTCTTCCAATCCAGGAGCATGGAACATTTTTCCATTTCTTTGTGTCTTCCTCAATTTCTTTCATGAGTACTTTATAGTTTTCTGAGTATAGACTCTGTGCCTCTTTGGTTAGGTTTATTCCTAGGTATCTTATGGTTTGGGGTGCAATTGTAAATGGGATTGACTCCTTAATTTCTCTTTCTTCTGTCTTGCTGTTGGTGTAGAGAAATGCAACTGATTTCTGGGCATTGATTTTATATCCTGACACTTTACTGAATTCCTGTACAAGTTCTAGCAGTTTTGGAGTGGAGTCTTTTGGGTTTTCCACATATAGTATCATATCATCTGCGAAGAGTGATAATTTGACTTCTTCTTTGCTGATTTGGATGCCTTTAATTTCCTTTTGTTGTCTGATTGCTGAGGCTAGGACCTCTAGTACTATGTTGAATAGCAGTGGTGATAATGGACATCCCTGCCGTGTTCCTGACCTTAGCGGAAAAGCTTTCAGTTTTTCTCCATTGAGAATGATATTTGCGGTGGGTTTTTTATAGATGGCTTTGATGATATTGAGGTATGTGCCCTCTATCCCTACACTTTGAAGAGTTTTGATCAGGAAGGGATGCTGTACTTTGTCAAATGCTTTTTCAGCATCTATTGAGAGTATCAAATGGTTCTTGTTCTTTCTTTTATTGATGTGTTGTATCACATTGACTGATTTGCGGATGTTGAACCAACCTTGCAGCCCTGGAATAAATCCCACTTGGTCGTGGTGAATAATCTTTTTAATGTACTGTTGAATCCTATTGGCTAGTATTTTGTTGAGTATTTTCGCATCTGTATTCATCAAGGATATTGGTCTATAGCTCTCTTTTTTGATGGGATCCTTGTCTGGTTTTGGGATCAAGGTGATGCTGGCCTCATAAAATGAGTTTGGAAGTTTTCCTTCCATTTCTATTTTTTGGAACAGTTTCAGGAGAATAGGAATTAGTTCTTCTTTAAATGTTGGGTAGAATTCCCCTGGGAAGCCGTCTGGCCCTGGGCTTTTGTTTGTTTGGAGATTTTTAATGACTGTTTCAATCTCCTTACTGGTTATGGGTCTGTTCAGGCTTTCTATTTCTTCCTGGTTCAGTTGTGGTATTTTATATGTTTCTAGGAATGCATCCATTTCTTCCAGATTGTCAAATTTATTGGCGTAGAGTTGCTCATAGTATGTTTTTATAATAGTTTGTATTTCTTTGGTGTTAGTTGTGATCTCTCCTCTTTCATTCATGATTTTATTTATTTGGGTCCTTTCTCTTTTCTTTTTGATAAGTCGGGCCAGGGGTTTATCAATTTTATTAATTCTTTCAAAGAACCAGCTCCTAGTTTCGTTGATTTGTTCTATTGTTTTTTTGGTTTCTATTTCATTGATTTCTGCTCTGATCTTTATGATTTCTCTTCTCCTGCTGGGCTTAGGGTTTCTTTCTTGTTCTTTCTGCAGCTCCTTTAGGTGTAGGGTTAGTTTGTGTACCTGAGATCTTTATTGTTTCTTGAGAAAGGCTTGTACCGCTATATATTTTCCTCTCAGGACTGCCTTTGTTGTGTCCCACAGATTTTGAACCGTTGTATTTTCATTATCATTTGTTTCCATGATTTTTTTCAATTCTTCTTTAATTTCCCGGTTGACCCATTCATTCTTTAGAAGGATGCTGTTTTGTCTCCATGTATATGGGTTCTTTCCAAACTTCCTTTTGTGGTTGAGTTCTAGCTTCAGAGCATTGTGGTCTGAAAATATGCAGGGAATGATCCCAATCTTTTGATACCGGTTGAGTCCTGATTTAGGACTGAGGATGTGATCTATTCTGGAGAATGTTCCATGTGCACTAGAGAAGAATGTGTATTCTGTTGCTTTGGGATGAAATATTCTGAATATATCTGTGATGTCCATCTGGTCCAGTGTGTCATTTAAGGCCTTTATTTCCTTGCTGATCTTTTGCTTGGATGATCTGTCCATTTCAGTGAGGGGAGTGTTAAAGTCCCCTACTATTATTGTATTATTGTTGATGTGTTTCTTTGATTTTGTTATTAATTGGTTTATATAGTTGGCTGCTCCCACGTTGGGGGCATAGATATTTAAAATTGTTAAATCTTCTTGTTGGACAGACCCTTTGAGTATGATATAGTGTCCTTCCTCATCTCTTATTATAGTCTTTGGCTTAAAATCTAATTGATCTGATATAAGGATTGCCACTCCAGCTTTCTTCTTAGCATGGTAAATTCTTTTCCACCCCCTCACTTTAAATCTGGAGGTGTCTTCGGGCTTAAAATGAGTTTCTTGGAGGCAACATATAGATGGGTTTTGTTTTTTTATCCATTCTGATACCCTGTGTTTTTTGACAGGGGCATTTAGCCCATTAACATTCAGGGTAACTATTGAGAGATATGAATTTAGTGCCATTGTATTGCCTGTAAGGTGACTGTTACTGTATATGGTCTCTGTTCCTTTCTGATCTACCACTTGTAGGCTCTCTCTTTGCTTAGAGGACCCCTTTCAATATTTCCTGTAGAGCTGGTTTGGTATTTGCAAATTCTTTCAGTTTTTGTTTGTCCTGGAAGCTTTTAATCTCTCCTTCTATTTTCAATGATAGCCTAGCTGGATATAGTATTCTTGGCTGCATGTTTTTCTCGTTTAGTGCTTTGAAAATATCATGCCAGCTCTTTCTGGCCTGCCAGGTCTCTGTGGATAAGTCAGCTGCCAATCTAATATTTTTACCATTGTATGTTACAGACTTCTTTTCCCGGGCTGCTTTCAGGATTTTCTCTTTGTCACTGAGACTTGTAAATTTTACTATTAGGTGACGGGGTGTGGGCCTATTCTTATTGATTTTGAGGGGCGTTCTCTGAACCTCCTGAATTTTGATGCTCGTTCCCTTTGCCATATTGGGGAAATTCTCCCCAATAATTCTCTCCAGTATACCTTCTGCTCCCCTCTCTCTTTCTTCTTCTTCTGGAATCCCAATTATTCTAATGTTGTTTCGTCTTATGCTGTCACTTATCTCTCGAATTCTCCCCTCGTGGTCCAGTAGCTGTTTGTCCCTCTTTTGCTCAGCTTCTTTATTCTCTGTCATTTGGTCTTCTATATCACTAATTCTTTCTTCTGCCTCATTTATCCTAGCAGTGAGAGCCTCCATTTTTGATTGCACCTCATTAATAGCTTTTTTGATTTCAACTTGGTTCGATTTTAGTTCTTTTATTTCTCCAGAAAGGGCTTTTATATCTCTCGAGAGGGTTTCTCTAATATCTTCCATGCCTTTTTCGAGCCCGGCTAGAACCTTGAGAATTGTCATTCTGAACTCTAGATCTGACATATTACCAATGTCTGTATTGATTAGGTCCCTAGCCTTCGGTATTGCCTCTTGTTCTTTTTTTGTGGTGAATTTTTCCGCCTTGTCATTTTGTCCAGATAAGAGTATATGAAGGGGCAAGTAAAATACTAAAAGGGTGTCAACAACCCCAGGAAAAAATGCTTTAACCAAATTAGAAGAGATCCAAAATCGTGAGGGGGGAGAAACGGGATAAAAAGAGGTTCAAAAAGGAAGAAAGAAAAAAAAGAAAAAAGAAAAAAAAAGAAAGAAAAGAAAAGAATTAAAAAAAAAACCTAAGAAAAATGTAAAAAAGAAAAAATATATATATTAGATAAACTAGTAAAAAATCGTTAAAAAAGAAAAAGGTAACAGTTAAAAAAAAAAAAATTACCCGAAGGCGAGAGAAAAAAAAAAAAAAATGAAAAAGAAAAAGATTAAATTAACTGCAAGACTAAAAAAAAAATCACAGGGAAAAAGCCATGAGTTCCGTCCTTGGCTTTCTCCTCCTCTGGAATTCTGCTGCTCTCCTTGGTATTGAAACCGCACTCCTTGGTAGGTGAACTTGGTCTCGGCTGGATTTCTTGTTGATCTTCTGGGGGAGGGGCCTGTTGTAGTGATTCTCAAGTGTCTTTGCCCCAGGCGGAATTACACCGCCCTTACCCGGGGCCGGGGTGAGTAATCCGCTCGGGTTTGCTTTCAGGAGCTTTTGTTCCCTGAGCGCTTTCCGTAGAGTTCTGGAGGACGGGAATACAAATGGCGGCCTCCTGGTCTCCGGCCCAAAGGAGCCGAGAGCCCAGGGCCGCACTCCTCAGTGCGCCCTCAGAGAACAGCGCCCAGTTACTCCCGTCTGCCTGACCTCCGGCCGCGCTCCGAGCTCACCGAGCCTGCGACCAGTTCAAGGTAACACCGAGCTGCGAGCTTACTGTCGGCTCTGTCTCTGTAGCCGGCTTTCCTGTTCCAATACCCGCAAGGTCTGCGACACTCAGACACCCCTGATCCTTCTGTGACCCTGCGGGACCTGAGGCCACGCTGAACCCGCGTGGGCTTCGCCCCGGTTTAGCCTCTGGAGCGATGTCCCTCAGCGGAACAGACTTTTAAAAGTCCTGATTTTGTGCGCGGTTGCTCCGCCGCTTGCCGGGAGCTGGCCCCTCCCCCCAGGGTCTATCTTCCCGTCGCTTTGGATTCACTTCTCCGCCCGTCCTACCTTTCAGAAAGTGGTTGTTTTTCTGTTTCCAGAATTGCTTTTCTTCTTCTCTTCGATCTGCCGATGGATTTTCAGGTGTTTGCAATCTTTAGATAAGCTATCTAGCTGATCTCCGGCTAGCTGAAGCAGTCTCAGCCTGCTACTTCTCCGCCATCTTGACTCCTCCTCAATTCAATGTCTTTTAATGACAAAAACTCTCAACAAAATGACATAGAAGGAACATACCTCAATATACTAAGGACTATATATGACATGCTCACAGATAACATCATACCCAACGTTGAAATGCTGAAAACTTTTCCTCTAAGACATTAACAAAATAAGGATGACTGTTTCTATTACTCCTATCCCACATAGTACTGGAGGTCCTAGCCAGAGCAATTAGGCAATAGAAGAAATAAATGGCATCCAAAGCAGACAGGAATAAGTAAAAATTGTCTCTATTCATAGATGATGCAATGTATGTAGATAATGTTGACGACTACACACACACACACACACACACACAACTAATCAACAAATTCAGTGAAATTGCAGAACCCAAAATCAACATATAGAAATCAGTTACATTTCTATACACTAACAACAAAATATCTGAAAAAGAAATAAATAAAACTATCCCATTTACAATAGCATCAAAATAATGAGATGTGTAAGAATAAATTTAAACAAGGGATGAATAATACATATACTGAAAATTAAAGATGTAGATGAAAATAGAAGACACAAACAAATGAAAATATACCCTATGTTCATGAATTAAAAAACATTAATATTGTTCAAATACCTATGCTACCTAAAGCCATCTATTCTATTCTGAGTTTATTCAATGCAATACTTATGAAAATTTCAACAGCATTTTTCACATAAATTTAAAAAATAATTCTAAAATTTGTATGGACACACAAAAGCCCCCCCCCCCAAAGCAAACAATCCTCAGAAAGAATAAAAACCCGAGAGGAATCATACTTCCTTATTGCAAACTGTACTACAAAGATATAAAAATCAAGAGTATTACACTGGTATAAAAATAGACACATAGACCAATGAAACAAAATAAAGAGCCCCAAAATAAACGCTCACATATATCATCAACCATTAATTAATATTTAAAAAGAGGAAATTGAGAATTTGCAACACAAAAATGTGTCTCTTTGATAAACGGTTCTGGAATAACAAGATAGTCACATGAAACATAATGAAATCATGAAAATTAATACAATGGATTAAATACTTAAATATTTAATATATGATCTTAAATTTTAAAACACCTAGAAGAAAACTTAATGGAAACTTTCTTGACATTGGTCTTTGCAACCATTTTTTTATTTACTATTTTTTAAAAGATTTTATTTATTTGAGGGAGAGAGACAGTGACAGAAAGCACACAGGGAGGAAAGAGAGAAGCAGTCTTCCTACTGAACAGGGTCCAGGGATCATGATCTGAGCTGAAGACAGACACTTAACCCACTGAGCCACCCAGGTGTCCCTTTGCAACCATTTTTAGACATGATACTAAAAGCACATAAAGAAAAGCAAAAATCAACAATGGGGACAAAGTCAACTAAAAACTTATGCACGGTCAAAGGGAAACTCAACACAAAAATGTAATCTCTCAAATAGAGGACATGAACAGACATTTTTGCAAAGAAGACATCCAGATGGCCAACAGACACATGAAAAAGTGCTCCATGTCACTCGGCATCAAGGAAATAGAAATCAAAACCACAATGAGATATCACCTCACACCAGTCAGAATGGCTAAAATTAACAAGTCAGGAAATGACAGATGCTGGCGAGGATGCGGAGAAAGGGGAACCCTCCTACACTGTTGGTGGGAATGCAAGTTGGTGCAGCCACTCTCGAAAACAACATGGAGGTTCCTCAAAATGTCGAAAATAGAACTACCCTATGACCGCAATAGCACTACTGGGTATTTACCCTAAAGATACAAACGTAGTGATCCAAAGGGGCACGTGCACCCGAATGTTTATAGCAGCAATGTCCACAATAGCCAAACTATGGAAAGAACCTAGGTGTCCATCAACCGATGAGTGGATCAAGAAGATGTGGTATATATACACAATGGAATACTATGCAGCCATCAAAAGGAATGAAATCCTGCCATTTGCAACAACATGGATGGAACTAGAGTGTATCATGCTTAGCGAAATAAGTCAAGCAGAGAAAGACAACTATCATATGATGTCCCTGATATGAGGAAGTGGTGATGCAACATGGGGGCTTAAGGGGGTAGGAGAAGAATAATTGAAACAAGATGGGGAGCCAAACCATGAGTGACTCTTAATCTCACAAAACAAACTGAGGGTTGCTGGGGGGAGGGGGGTTGTGAGAAGGGGGGTGGGATTATGGACATTGGGGAGGGTATGTGCTTTGGTGAGTGCTGTGAAGTGTGTAAACCAGGCGATTCACAGACCTGTACCCCTGGGGATAAAAATACATTATATGTTTATTAAAAAAAAAAAGCAGTAAGTACACTTGGACCCCCCCCCCCAAAATGTAATCTCTGAAATAAAAGAAAATATTTATAAACTATGTATCATGTAAGGGGTTATCATTTAAAATATATAAGCTAATCATAGAACTCAATACCAAGAAAAGCAAATAATCTCATTTAAAAATGGGCAGAGGCTGGGCCTGGGTGGCTCAGTGGGTTAAACCCTTTGCCTTCGGCTCAGATTATGATCTCAGGGTCCTGGGATTGAGCCCCGCATTGGGCTCTCTGCTCAGTGGGGAGCCTGCTTCCCCTTCTCTCTTTGCCTGCCTCTCTGCCTACTTGTGATCTCTGTCAAATATATAAATAAAATCTTAAAAAAAATAAAAAATAAAAATGGGCAGAGGATTTACATAGACATTTTTTTTTCCAGAGAAGAAATCCACATGGACAATATATACAAGAAAATATTCTCAAAGTATCTAATTATCAAGGAAATGCAAATCAAAACTACAAAAAGATACAACCTCACACCTGTTAGGATAGTGATTAAAAGGAGGACAAGAAGTAACTTTTAGCAAGGATGTGAAGAAAAGGGAACCCTCTGTTCCACACTGTTGGTGGAAATGTAAATTAACACAACCACTATGGAAAACAGTATAAGTGTTCCTCAAAAAACTAAAAAAATATAAATACTATACAATCTAGTAATGCCACTTCTGGATATTTACCTGAAAAAGAAAACACTAATTTGAAAAGGCATATGTACTGTGTTTATGGCAGCATTTTTTACAATAGCCAAGATACAGAAACAACATAAGTGTCGGTCAATAGAAGTATAAAGAACATATGACATATATAATATATACAATGAAATATTACTTTATCATAGGGAAGAATGAGATCTTGTCACTTGTGATGACATAATTGGATATAAAGTATATTATGCTAAGTGAAATAAGTCAGACAGAGAAACACAAACACCACAGAGTTACATTTATATGTGGACTCTAAAGAAAACAAATGAACAAACAGAAAGAAACAGGAAAAGATTCATAAATACAGACAACAAACTGATATTTGTCAGAGGAGGAGGGGAGGATAGAGGGAATGGGAGGATAGGTGAAAGAGATTGCAGAGATGAAAGGGGCTAAGAAGTACAATCTTCCAGCTATAAAATAAATTAGTCATAAGGATGAAAAGTAGAGCCTAGGGAATATAATTAATAATATTGTAATAACATCATATGGTTACAGATAGTAACCACACTAAATGTAGTGAACATTTTGTAATGTATGTTTGCTGAATCACTATGTTGTACACCTGAAACCAATATAATATTGTATGTTAACTATACTTAATAAAGTAAAAATATAAAAAACATGCTGTCATGGACACTCATGTGTAAGTTTCTGTGTGCACATATGCTTACAATTCTCTTTGTTATATACCTAGAAGTGAAAGTGATATTTCATATGGTAACCATATGTTGGAAGATGTTAAGGAACTGCTAAACTGCTTTCATAGTGACTGCACAATTTTATAGACCAATAGTGATGCATGAGGTTTCTCATTCTTCTAAGTTTTTGTGAGAATGTTATTATATATCTATTTTATTATATATGTATATATATTTTCTGGTGAGAATATTAACATTTTATTTATTTTTTATTATGTTCAATTATTTTTAGTCCATTCACATTTAATTTTTAAATTCTTTTTATTATGTTATGTTAGTCACTATAGGGCACATCATTAGTTCTTTTTTTTTTTGTCTTTTTTAAAATTTATTTTCAGCATAACAGTTTTCATTATTTTTGCACCACACCCAGTGCTCCATGCAATCTGTGCCCTCTCTAATACCCACCACCTGGTTCCCCCAACTTCCCACCCCCCACCACTTCAAACCCCTCAGATTGTTTTTCAGAGTCCATAGTCTCTCATGGTTCACTTCCCCTTCCAATTTCCCCCAACTCCCTTCTCCTCTTTAACTCCCCTTGTCCTCCATGCTAATTGTTATGCTCCACAAATAAGTGAAACCACATGATAATTGACCCTCTCTGCTTGACTTATTTCACATCATTAGTTTTTGATGTAGTGTTCCATGATTCATTGTTTGCGTGTAACACCCCATGCTGCCATTGTGAAATACTTATTTCATAAGTACTGCATTGAAAATTTTCACTGACCCGGGGGTTAAAAATATATGTTTATAAAAAATAAAAAAAATTTTAAAAAAGAAAAATTTCTTTGAGTTTTTTTTTTTAACCTTTTTTTTATTTATTTGACAGAGAGAGAAATCACAAGTAGGCGGAGAGTCAGGTAGAGAGAGAGAGAGAGAAGCAGGCTCCCGCTGAGCAAAGAACCCGATGCGGGGCTCGATCCCAGGACCCTGAGATCATGACCTGAGCCGAAGGCAGCGGCTTAATCCACTGAGCCACCCAGGCGCCCTTCATTGAGATTTTTAATGACTGCTTATGTTGACCATTTTTTCCTTGCAGTTATTGGTCACTTGCATATTTTCTTTGTAGAAATGTCTATTCAATCTTTTCTCATTTTAAAATAGTTTTTTTGTCTTTTAATGGTTGAAGTGCAAGAATTTTAAATATTCTATATACAAATCCCTTGTCAGATGTGATTTGATTATATTTTTTTCATATTTTGTGGGTTGTATCTTCACTTACTTGATATTATACATTGAATCAAAAAGTTTCTTAATTTTGATGTAGTCCAACCTGTTCTAGTATTTTTTTAACTTTTGATTTTAGTGTCATATGTAGGAAAACATTGTCTAACCCTAAATTATGAAGATTAACTCCTGTATTTTCTTTTTAAAAATTTTTTTAAAAAATTTTATTTATTTATCGGGGGTGGGGAGAGAGCGAGCACAGGCAGACAGAATGGCAGGCAGAGGCAGAGGGAGAAGCAGGCTCCCTGCCGAGCAAGGAGCCTGATGTGGGACTCGATTCCAGGACGCTGGGATCATGACCTGAGCCGAAGGCAGCTGCTTAACCAACTGAGCCACCCAGGCATCCCTTGTATTTTCTTTTTAGGGTTTTACACTTTTAATCCCTTACATTAAGGTCTGTGATCCATTCTGAGTTAATATTTGTGCATCATCTGAAGTAAAGGTCCTAATTTACTTTTTTGCTTGTGGATATCCAATAGCTTGAGTGCCATTTGTTGGAAAGGCTGTTCTTTCCTCATTGAATAATATTGATACTCTTGGGGAATTTCAATAGGTCACAAAGATAAGATGCTTTTTGGGGGTACTTTCAATTCATTTCCATTGATGTAAATGTCTATTCATTTGCTAGTACAACAGCACAAAACTATATAACTGTATTTTTACAGTAAAATTTGAAACCAGAAAGTATGAATACTCCAGTTTTATAAGATTGTTGGATATTCTGGGTCCTTTGTATATCTATATAAATTTTTAACACACGTTCTTCAATTTGTGCCTTAAAATAAATATTTTTATAGGGATTTCCCTGAAACTGTAGATGAATTTGGAAAGCATACATAGCCCTCTTAAAAACCTTAAATATTCCTTTAAAAAAAAAAAAAGACAACCTTAAATATTCCAATCCATGAGCATGGATGTCATTCTCTGAAGTAGATATTTATTAATTTCTTTCAAATATACATTACATTTTTAATAGACTTTATATCCTGAAATAGTTTTTTGAAAGATTTTATTTATTTATTTAACAGAGAAAAGGAGACACAAACAGGGTGAATGGCAGGCAGGGCTGGAACTCAGGACCTTGGGATCACGACCAGAGTCAAAGGCAGAAGCATAACTTACTGAACCACCCAGGCACCCCTGTCCTAAAACAGTTTTAAGTTTAAAGCAAGATTGAGCAGAAAGTACAGGAATTTCCTATTTACTCCCTGTCCCCACTCATGAACAGCCTTCATCATTATCAGCATCCTCTATGGGAGCAGTATATTTGTTATAATTGATGAACCAACATTGACATACTGTTACCACCAAGAGCTCATAGTTTACATTAGGATTTATTCTCGGCATTCTACATTATGGAGTTGGGCGAATATATAATTACATGTATCCAGTAATATAGTACCATGCAGTGTAGTTTCACTACTATAAAAATCTTCTGTACTATGCCTACTCATCCCTCTCTCCTCACTAATCCTAGTAACCATTGATCTTTTTACTATTTTTATAGTTTCCCAGAAGGTCATATAGTTGGAAACAGAGAGAATGAAACCTTTTCAGATTGACTTCTTTCACTGAGTAATATGCACTTAAGGTTCTTTAATGTTTTCTCATTGACTTAATAACTCATTTCCTTTTCTTATTAAATAACAGTTTATACATCCATTCATCTACTGAAGGACATCCTGTTTACTTTCAAGTTTTGACAATTATGAATAAAGCTACAATAAACATCCATGTGCAGCTACTCATGTGAGCATAAATTTTCACCTCCTTGGGTAAATATCTAGGAGTATAATTTCTGGATCATATTGTAAAAGTGTGTTTACTTTTCTAAGAAACTTCCAAGCTCTTTTCCAAAGTGGTTGTATAATTTGCATTCCCACCAGCAATAAATGTAAGGTACAGTTGCTCAACATCCTTGCCAACATTTGTTGTCAAAATTCTGGGTTCTGGTTATTCTAAAAGATAAGTATTGGTAGCTCATTGTTTTAATTTTCAGTTCCCTGATGACACACAATATGGAATATCTTTCTATAATGTTTATTTGTCACTTACATAACTTGTTTTGTGATATGTCTGTTAAGATCTTTAAGCAGTTTTATAATTGAATTGTTAGCTTATTATTGATTTTTAAGAATTCTGTGTATATTTTGGATGACAGTTCTCTA
This sequence comes from Mustela erminea, assembly GCF_009829155.1. Lineage (NCBI taxonomy): Eukaryota > Metazoa > Chordata > Mammalia > Carnivora > Mustelidae > Mustela > Mustela erminea. The sequence continues at coordinate 66,802,835 of NC_045635.1, read as the reverse complement.
TCAGGTATGTCTTTTATGACTATATCCTAGTATGTGAGTATGCTTTTCCTTTTTCTTGATCTAGCTTTTTGCAAAGAAAAAAAAAAGTATTTTAATGAAGTCTGACTTCTCAATTCCTTCATGAATTATGCTTTTGGAGTTGCATCTAAAATGCCATTGTCAAACCCAAGATCATCTAAATCTTATCCTATATTATGTTATAGGACTTTTATATTTTTGTGTTTTATACTTAGGCCTGTGATCCAGTTTGGTTTAATTTTTTTGTGAATAGTGTAATTCTTTGTCTAGATTCATTTTTTATCATGTAAACATCCAGTTGCTCCAGAAAAATTTGTTGAAAATAATATATTTATTTATTTGTATAGTATATGCTTCTTTGTCAAATATCAGTTGCCTACATTTAAATGGGTTTATATCTTGGCTCTCTATTCTGTTCCATTGATCTATTTGTCTCTTCTTTAAGTAATACCAAAATATCTTGTTTTAATTTTATATTAACTCTTAGAGTGGTGTCAATCCTCTCAACTTTATTCTTCTCCCTCAATGTTATGTGGTTTATCATGAGTTCTTTTCTTCACCATATACACATTAGAATCAATTTGTCAATATCTACATAATAACTTACTGAAATTTTGATTGGGATTTCATTGAATCTATAGATTGACTTGGGAGGAACTGACATCTAGACAATATTGAATCTTCCTATTCATAAACATGAAGTATATTTCCATTTATTTATTTCTTCTTTGATGAATTTCATCAGAGTATTATAGTGCTTTTTTTTTAATTTTTAATTTTTTATAAACATATATTTTTATCCCCAGGGGTACAGGTCTGTGAATCACCAGGTTTACACACTTCACAGCACTCACCAAAGCACATACCCTCCCCAATGTCCATAATCCCACCCCCTTCTCCCAAATCCCCTCCCCCCAGCAACCCTCAGTTTGTTTTGTGAGATTAAGAGTCACTTATGGTTTGTCTCCCTCCCAATTCCATCTTGTTTCATTGATTCTTCTTCTACCCACTTAAGCCCCCATGTTGCATCACCACTTCCTCATATCAGGGAGATCATATGATAGTTGTCTTTCTCTGCTTGACTTATTTCGCTAAGCATGATACGCTCTAGTTCCATCCATGTTGTCGCAAATGGCAAGATTTCATTTCTTTTGATGGCTGCATAGTATTCCATTGTGTATATATACCACATCTTCTTTTATGTAGAACTGGTACAGATATTGTTAGATTTTTTTGCCTAAGTATTTTATTATTATTCAATGCTAATGTAAATGGTGTTGTTTTTTATTGAAATACAAACCATTTATTTCTATTGATATATCATTAACACACAATGCTATACTAGTTTCAGGTGTATAACATATTGATTCAAAAATTCTATACATTAGTGCTCACCATGGTAAGTAAAGTCACCATTTGTCACTAAAACATGTTATTACAATATTATTGACTATGTTCCCTATACTATACTTTTCTTCTCTGTACTTTATTTGTTAATTGAACGTATGTACTTCTTATTCTCCTTTTTCTACTTCACAATGCTCCATCCAATTCCCTCTAGAAACCACCAATTCATTCTCTGCATTTAAGAATCTTTTGGCACATATTGCATGGAGCACTGGGTGTGGTGCATAAGCAATGAATCTTGGAACACTGAAACAATTAAAAAGAACAACAAAAAAGAAATGAAATGGAACAAAGTAAGTTAAAAGTAGTGTGTCACAGATTGCATGGAGCACTGGGTGTGATGCAAAAATAATGAATACTGTTATGCTGAAAATTTAAAAAAAAGTACTGTGTCACAAGTAGGATCAATAGTATTTTGTAAAACTTACATTTTAGTTGTGCGTGTGTGTGTGTTTTCTTTGCATTTCACATATATGAAATATCATATAGTATTTTTCTTTCTGTGCCTATTTCCCTTAGTATAATACTGCTTATGTCCATCCGTGTTGGCACAAATATCAAGATCTCACTTTTTTTAATGGCTGAGTAATGTGTGTGTGTGTGTGTGTGTGTGTGTGTGTGTGTGTTCTGCATCTTCTTTATCCTTTTATTTATCAGTGTACACTTGGGTTACTTCCATATTTTGGCTATAGTAAATAATGATGCAATAAACATAGGGGTGCATAAATCTTTTCAACTTCGTGTTCTTGTTTTCTTTGGGTAAATACACAGTAGTGGAATTACTGTTTCATATGATATTTCAATTTCTGAATTTTTGAGGAACATCCAAACTGTTTCCTACAGTAACTGCACCAATTTACATCACCACCAACAGTGCATGAGGGTGCCCTTTTTTCCATGCTTGCCAACACTTGTTATTTCTTGTGTTCTTGATTCTAGCCATAATGAAAGGCAGATGATGATAACTCACTGTGATTTTGATTTGCATTTCTCTGATAATTAGTAATGTTGAGCTTTTTCTCATGTGCCTTTTGGCCGTCTGTATGTCTTCTTTGGAAAAGTGTTTATTCATGTCTTCTGCCCGTTTTAATCAGATTTTTCTGTGTGTGTGCTGAGTTGTGTAATATCTTTATATATATTTTGGATACTAACCCACTATCAGACATATCCTTTACAAACATGTTCTCCCTTTCACTAGGTTGTCTTTTAATTTTGCAGATGGTTTCTATTCCTGTACTAAAGTTTATTTTGGTATAATACTAGTAGCTCATATTTGCTTTTGTTCCCCTTGCCTAAGGAAACATATTTAGGAAGGTGTTGCCAAGATCAAGGTAAAAAAAAAAAAAAAACTTAAAGCCTATGCTCTATTCTAGGACTTTTATGTTTTTAGGTATCATATTTAGGACTTTAATCCATTTTTAGTTTATGTGTGTGTGTGTGTGTGTGTGTGTGTGTGTTATAAGAAAGTGTTCCAGTTTCATTCTTTTGTATGTAGCTGTCTAGTTTTTCCAGTACCATATTTTGAAGAGACTGTCTTTTCCCCCATTGTATGTGCTTGCCTCCTTTGTCATAGATTAATCAACTAAATAACTGGGTTTATTTTTATGCCATGTTTACCATACTCCTTTGATTACTACAGCTTTGTTGTAAATATTCAAATCTGGGATTAGGATGCCTCCAACTTTGTTCACCTTTCGCAACATTGTTTGGATATTTGAGATCTTTTGTGGTTCCATAAAAATTTTTGATTCATTTTTTAAAATTTATTTTCAGCATAACAGTATTCATTATTTTTGCACCACACCAAGTGCTCCATGCAATCTGTGCCCTCTCTAATACCCACCACCTGGTTCCCCCAACCTCCCACACCCTGCTGCTTCAAACCCCTCAGATTGTTTTTCAGAGTCCATAGTCTCTCATGGCTCACCTCCCCTTCCAATGTCCCCCAACTCCCTTCTCCTCTCTAACTCCCCTTGTACTCCATGCTATTTTTTATGCTCTAAAAATAAGTGAAACCATATGATAATTGACTCTCTCTGCTTGACTTATTTCACTCAACATAATCTCTTCCAGTCCTGTCCACGTTGCTACAAAAGTTGGGTATTCATCCTTTCTGATGGAGGCATAATACTCCATGGAGTATATGGACCACATCTTCCTTATCCATTCGTCCATTGAAGGGCATCTTGGTTCTTTCCACAGTTTGGCAACCGTGGCCATTGCTGCTATAAACATTGGGGTACAGATGGCCCTTGTTTTCACTACATCTGTATCTTCGGGGTAAATACCCAGTAGTGCAATTGCAGGGTCATAGGAAATCTCTATTTTTATTTATCTATCTATCTATCTATTTATTTATTTTTAATTTTTTGTTTTTTATAAACATGTATTTATATCCCCAGGGGTACAGGTCTGTGAATCAGCACTCACCAAAGCACATACCCTCCCCAATGTCCACAACCCCACCCCCCCTTCACCTAACCCCCCTCCCCCCAGCAACCCTCAGTTTGTTCTGTAAGATTAAGAGTCACTTATAGTTTGTCTCCCTCCCAATCCCATCTTGTTTCATTGATTCTTCTCCTACCCACTTAAGCCCCCATGTTGCATCACCACTTCCTCATCCAGGAAGAAGTAGAAAGCCTGAACAGACCCATAACCAGTAAGGAGATTGAAACAGTCATTAAAAATCTCCAAACAAACAAAAGCCCAGGGCCAGACGGCTTCCCGGGGGAATTCTACCCAACATTTAAAGAAGAACTAATTCCTATTCTCCTGAAACTGTTCCAAAAAATAGAAATGGAAGGAAAACTTCCAAACTCATTTTATGAGGCCAGCATCACCTTGATCCCAAAACCAGACAAGGATCCCATCAAAAAAGAGAGCTATAGACCAATATCACTGATGAACACAGATGCAAAAATTCTCACCAAAATACTAGCCAATAGGATTCAACAGTACATTAAAAGGATTATACACCACGACCAAGTGGGATTTATTCCAGGGCTGCAAGGTTGGTTCAACATCCGCAAATCAGTCAATGTGATACAACACATCAATAAAAGAAAGAACAAGAACCATTTGATACTCTCAATAGATGCTGAAAAATCATTTTACAAAGTACAGCATCCCTTCCTGATCAAAACTCTTCAAAGTGTAGGGATAGAGGGCACATACCTCAATATCATCAAAGCCATCTATAAAAAACCCACCGCAAATATCGTTCTCAATGGAGAAAAACTGAAAGCTTTTCTGCTAAGGTCAGGAACACGGCAGGGATGTCCATTATCACCACTGCTATTCAACATAGTACTAGAGGTCCTAGCCTCAGCAATCAGACAACAAAAGGAAATTAAAGGCATCCAAATCAGCAAAGAAGAAGTCAAATTATCACTCTTTGCAGATGATATGATACTATATGTGGAAAACCCAAAAGACTCCACTCCAAAACTGCTAGAACTTGTACAGGATTTCAGTAAAGTGTCAGGATATAAAATCAATGCACAGAAATCAGTTGCATTTCTCTACACCAACAGCAAGACAGAAGAAAGAGAAATTAAGGAGTCAATCCCATTTACAATTGCACCCCAAACTGTAAGATACCTAGGAATAAACCTAACCAAAGAGGCACCAAATCTATACTCAGAAAACTATAAAGAACTCATGAAAGAAGTTGAGGAAGACACAAAGAAATGGAAAAATGTTCCATGCTCCTGGATTGGAAGAATAAATATTGTGAAAATGTCTATGCTACCTAAAGCAATCTACACATTTAATGCAATTCCTATCAAAGTACCATCCATCTTTTTCAAAGAAATGGGACAAATAATTCTAAAATTTATATGGAACCAGAAAAGACCTCGAATAGCCAAAGGGATATTGAAAAAGAAAGCCAAAGTTGGTGGCATCACAATTCCGGACTTCAAGCTCTATTACAAAGCTGTCATCATCAAGACAGCATGGGAATCTCTATTTTTAATTTCTTGAGGAATCTCCACACTGTTCTCTAAAGAGGCTGCACCAACTTGCATTCCCACCAAGAGTGTCATGGAGTTCCCCTTTCTCCACATCCCCTCCAACACATGTTGTTTCCTGTCTTGCTAATTTTGGCCATTCTAAATGGTCTAAGGTGATATCTCAATGTGGTTTTAATTTGAATCTCCCTGATGGCTAGTGATGAACATTTTTTCATGTGTCGGATAGCCATTTGTTTGTCTTCATTGGAGAAGTGTCTGCTCATATCTTCTGCCCATTTTTTGATATGATTATCTGTTTTGTGTGTGTTCAGTTTGAGGAGTTCTTTATAGATCCTGGATATCAACCTTTTGTCTGTACTGTCATTTGCAAATATCTTCTCCCATTCCGTGGGTTGCCTCTTTGTTTTCCTGACTGTTTCCTTTGCTGTGCAGAAGCTTTTGATTTTGATGAAGTCCCAAAAGTTCATTTTCGCTTTTGTTTCCTTTGCCTTTGGAGACATATCTTTAAAGAATTGCTGTGGCTGATATCGAAGAGGTTACTGCCTATATTCTCCTCTAGTATTCTGATGGATTCCTGTCCCACATTGAGGTCTTTTAACCATTTTGAGTTTATCTTTGTGTACGGTGTAAGAGAATGGTCGATTTTCATTCTTCTACATATAGTTGTATGTAGAAAACAATCCCTGTCCTTCAGTGTGCTTCATGCTGCTGTCCTTTTAGCTAACTGGACAGAAAACAATCCCTGTCCTTCAGTGTGCATGTATCTGTTTTCCCAGCACCATTTATTGAAGAGACTGTCTTTTTTCCACTGTATATTTTTTCCTATTTTGTCGAAGATTATTTGCCCATAGAGTTGAGGGTCCATATCTGGGCTCTCTACTCTGTTCCACTGGTCTATGTGTCTGTTTTTATGCCAGTACCATGCTGTCTTGGTGATCACAGCTTTGTAGTAAAGCTTGAAATCAGGTAACGTGATGCCTCCAGTTTTGTTTTTGTTTTTCAACATTTCCTTAGTGATTCAGGGTCTCTTCTGATTCCATACAAATTTTTGGATTATTTGCTCCAGCTCTTTGAAAAATACCAGTGGAGTTTTGATCGGAATGACATTAAAAGTATAGATTGCTCTAGGCAGTATAGACATTTTAACAATGTTTATTCTTGTGATCCAAGAGCATGGAATGGTCTTCCATCATTTTGTGTCTTCTTTGAATTCTTTCATGAGTGTTCTGTAGTTCCTGGAGTACAGATCCTTTACCTCTTTGGTTAGGTTTATTCCCAGGTATCTTATGGTTCTTGGTGCTATAGTAAATGGAATTGATTCTCTAATTTCCCTTTCTGTATTTTCATTATTAGTGTATAAGAAAGCCACTGATTTCTGTACATTGACTTTTTATCCTGCCACATTACTGAATTGCTCTATGAGTTCTAGTAGTTTGGGGGTGGAGTCTTTTGGTTTTTCCATATAAAGAATCATGTCATCTGCAAATAGAGAGAGTTTGACTTCTTCATTGCCAATTTGGATACCTTTTATTTCTCTTTGTTTTCTGATTGCTGTTGCTAGGACTTCTAATACTATGTTGAACAAGGGTGGTGAGAGTGGGCATCCTGATCTCAATGGGAAGGCTGCAAGCTTTTTCTCATTGAGGATGATATTTGCTGTGGGTCTTTCATAGATAGATTTTATGAAGTTCAGAATTTTTTTCTAGTTCTGTGAGAAATGATGATGGGATTTTTCATAGAAATTGCATCAAATCTATAGATTCCTTCAGTAATTTAAATATTTTAACAATATTAATTCTTCCAAACTTGGTCATGGAATATTTTTTTTACATCAATGTTTTATAGGTTTAAATAGGAATAAAGTTAACAAAGTGGATGTAAGTCTGATACTCTGAAAACAATAAAATAATGATACTGTGTTTTTAATATCAAATTTCCCTTGTTCATTGCTGGTATATTGAAACATGATTTAATTTGTACATTAAACTTTATACTGCTATTTCATGATATTTGTTTATTAGTTCCAGGAATTTGTTAATTCTTTCGGATATCCCACATAGATGATCATGTCATCTGCACTCAATATTTTTCCTTCCTTCCAAATCTTTATGCCGTTATTTCTTTTTCTTATATTGCATTAACTAGAACTTGCAGTCTGATATTGAAAATAATTGGTGAAAGGGGACATTCTTGACTTACTCCTGCTATTTGTGGAAAAGCTGCAATTTTGTTACCATTAAGTATGAAGTCATCTTAAAGTTTATTGCATTGATATATTTTATTATGGCAAAGTAATTCTTCTCTATTCCTAGTTTACTGAATTTTTAGCATGAATAGATTTAGACTTTGTCAAATGTTTTTCTGCATCTATTGATAAAATCATGTATATTTTCTTTTTTATCCTATTTATGTGATGGGTTACATTAATTGATTTTTAAATGCTGAAAGAAGCTTACATACATAGATAAATCCTATGTGGTTGTTGTATACAGGCATACCTTGTAAACATTGCAGGTTTGGTTCCAGACCACCTCAAAAAAAAAGTGAATATCACAATAAAGTGAATCTGATGAGTTTTTAAGTTTCCAAGGTCATATAAAAGTAATGTGTAGAGGCTTGAAAGGTGACAGAATAGAAGTATCCTGAACTCAACTTGTCCCAAGGATACACTGAGACAACAGCTACATCTATGAAAATAACTCTGGAAATGACCCGAAAGTGTGGATATGCCATACCTAGTCAGAGAGAAGGCCACATAGAAAAGAGTAGGAAGGGCAGTGACACAGTTAGGAACCAAACCCCCACATGTGACTAATCACAAACAAGAGGGCCATCACAAGCATGGAGAAAAGAGAGAATCAGACCCCACACTGAATGTCATTGGCACTGAAAACATGCACTGGGGGAAAGACTCTCCACAATGTCTGGCTTTAAAAACTGGCACAACTTAATTCCAGGCATTTAGATATTAAAGGGATTCAGCTCTGGGAGCTTTAAAATTCATCTGACTTAAGAAGAGCCTGAGGGAGATATGAAACTGAGTCTTTACCCTTAAAGACCTAGTAATCTAAATAACTTGTCCTGAGACCAAGCACAGAGCAGCAGTTTGAAACACATCTGGGGTATCCATGAGAGGCATTTATTGGCTAATAGAATTTATGTCAGAGGGGCAGGTATTGACAGATTTCTCTAGGAATAAAAGTATTGACAGGCACCATTTTTATTCCCTGTCCCCAGCCTAGACAGCTAGGCACATGTGAGAGTTCTAATACTCTAATTTGCCAGCACAACATACCTCATACTGTCATTTTCCCGGGGATCTATTCCACACACCCTACTCACCTTGGATGGTATCCCTCTAATGTAGCTCCTGCCCAGCCATAACTGGCAGGCAGGCCCAGCCAGGACAAGTTCCACACCAAAGTGACTCCTTCTCAGGGGAAGAGGGAAAATAGCAGTACACTCAGAGTTCATGCTGCTGTCCTTTTAGCTAACTGGACAGAAAACAATCCCTGTCCTTCAGTGTGCATGTATCTGTAGCAGATAACCTAATTTCAGAGAGCTAGATTGAAATATAAGCCCAAATTACAAGCTCATGAAAGTTGTACCCAGGACTCTCACAGGCAGGCGGAAACAAACCCTGGTCATTGTGCTCATAGCAGGAAGTGATTCATTGCAGCTGATTGGGTGGAAGCCAATAACAGATCAGCCACAACAAGAGGCCTCATGCAGGTCACAAAGGGGACACTTGGTTCTGGTAACCCCTCCATAGGTGTCTGATTGGGCACCACAGGATCTCTTCTACAGAAAGCCACTATTTTCAAAACCAGGAATGATAGTTTACTCACTAATAATAGAAACAAACAGATTTAGACAATGTAAGTAGACAGAGGAATATGTACCAAATAAAAAGAAAGACAAAATTACAGCAATAAAGCTAAATTATAAGGACATAATTAATATTCCTGATAAAGTGTTCAAACTAATGGCCATGAGATACACACTGGAATTGAGAAAATTACAGATGAGTATAGTAAGAACTTAAGCTGAGAAATAGTAGCAGAAAGAGAAACCAAGTACTCAATCTCATTTACAATTGCACTCAAAACCATAAAATACCTAGGAATAAACCTAACCAAAGTAGTAAAAGACCTGTACACTGAATACTATAGAACACTTATGAAAAAAAATTGAGGAAAACAAAAAGAAATAGAAAAACATCGCATGCTTATGGATTGGAAGAACAAATATTGTTAAAATGTCTATTTACCCAAAGCAATCTATACATTCAATGTAATTCCTATCAAAATAACATCAACTTTTTTTTAGGGGAACCTGGGTGGATCAGTCAGTTAAGCATCTGACTCAAGTTCAGCTCAGGTTATGATCTCAGGGTCATGAAATTGAACCTTGCATGAGGCTCTGTGTTTAGTGGGGAGTCTGTTTGAAATTCTCTCTCATGCTCTCCCTCTGCCCGTTCCCTCCACTCATACACACACTCTCAAATAAATACATAAATCATTAAAGAAAACCACACATGCACCAGAATTATTCACAGAGCTAGAACAAACTATTCTAAAATTTGTATGGAACCAATATAGACCCCAAGTAGCCAAATTAATGTTGAAAATAAGACTAAGGGGCACTTAGTGGCTCAGTTGATTAAGTATTTGCTTTGGCTCAGGTCATGATCCCAGGGCCCTGGGATCTAGCCCGCATCAGAGCTTCTTCCTCTCCCTCTGTCCCTCCCCCCTGCTTATGCTCTTTTTCTCTCTCCCTCTCTCTCTCTTAAAAATATTAAAAAGAAAGAAAGAAAAAAAAGGGAAATCCAAAGCTGGAGGCATCACAATTCTGTAATTCAAGGTGTATTACAAAGATGTAATCATCAAGACAATATGATAGTGGCAGAAACACAGACACATAGATCAATGGAACAGAATAGAAAACTCATACATGGACCCTCAAATCTATGGTCAACTAATCTTTGACAGAGCAAGAAAGAAGATACAAGAGGAATAAAAACTGTCTAAAATGGTGCTGGAAAAATTGGACAGTCACATGCAGAAGAATGAAACTGGACCACTTTCTTACACCAGACACAGAAATAAATTCAAAATGAATGAAATACTTCCATGTGAGACAGGAGTCCATCAAAATCTTAAAGGGGAACAGAAGTAGAAACCTCTTTGACTGCTGCTGCAACAAATTCACTAGACATATCTCAAGAGGCAAGGGAAACAAAAGCAAAAATAAGCTTTTGAGACTTCTTCAAGATCAAAAGTTTCTATATGGGAAAGGAGACAAACAACAAAACTAAAAGGCAACCAATGGAATGGGAGAAAATATCTGAAAATGCCATTTCAGATAGAGGGCTAGTATTCACTATCTATAAAGAACTTATCAAACTCAATACCTGAAAATACAAAAATTCTAGTCAAGAAATGGAAGAAGATATGAAGAGACATTTCTCCAAACAAGGCATACAAATGACTAACAGACACATGAAAAAATGCTCCACATCACTTGGCATCAGTGAAATACAAATCAAAACCACAATGGAATACCACCTCACACCAGTCAGAATGGCTAAAATTGACAACTCAGAAAATAGCAGATGGTGAATATGGGGAGAAATGGGAACCCATTTCTCCATGTTGGTGGTTATGGAAACTGGTGCAGCCACTCTGGAAAACAGTATGGAGTGTCCTCAAAAAGTTAAAAATATAACTATCCTATGACCCCATGACTGCACTACTAGGTATTTATCCAAAGGACACCAAAATAGCGATTCAAAGGGGCACATACACTCTCAATGTTTATAGCAACTTTACCCACAATAGCCAAAATATGGAAACAGCCTAAATGTCCATTGACTTATGAACAGATAAGGAATAGGCAGTATATATACTGGAGTATTACTTAGTCACCAAAAAAAAAAAAAAAAAGAAATTTCTAGACACCTGGGTGGCTCAGTTGGTTAAGCATGTGACTTTTGATTTTGGCTCAGATCACGATCGATGGGTGGTGAGATCAGGCCCCACACCTAGTGTGGAGATTCTATCTCCTCTCCTTTTGCCCCTGCCTTCCCCCAAAATAATGATAAAAAAATGAAATCCAGCTATTTGCAGTGACATGGATGGAACTAGAGGGTATTATGCTAAGTGAAATAAGTCAGTCAGAGAAAGAAAAAAAAAACATATGATTTCCACTCACATGAAATTTTAAAAAAGTAGATGAACTTAGGGAAAGGAAGGGGAAATGAAATAGATAAAAAGAGATAGGGAGACGAAACATAAGAGACTTAATTGTAGGGAACAAACTGGGAGTTGCTGGAGGGAAGGTGGGTAAGGGAATTGGGTAAATGGGCAATGGTCATTAAGGAAGGTTCTTGTAATGAGCACTGGGTGGTTTATGGAAGTGATGAATCACTAAATTCTACCCCTGAAAATTATCCTATACTATATTCTAACTAACTTGAATTTAAATAAAATTTTGAAAGGAAAAAAAAAGAAACTTTGCAGGTCAGAAAAGAGTGACATTATATATTCAAAGTGCTTTAAGGAAAAAAAAAAAACGTACAACTGAGAATATTCTACCTGGTAAAATTACCATTCAGAGTAAAGAGAGAGAGAAAAAAATCTCCAAGACAAACAAATGTTAAAGGAATTCATCACAATTAAGCCAACCTTTCAATAAATGTTAAAAGGACTCCTTTGAGTGGAAAAGAAAAAGTCATAATTAAATGTAAGAAAATTATTAAAGGAAAGGGATCTCAGAAAATAAAATAATGCAATATGTGACAACAAATACATAAAACTTGGAGTAAGGGAGTAAAAAATAATTACTTTTAGAATTTGTTTGAACTAAAGTGACCATCAACTTAATATACTTAGGGCATTATATAGGAACCTCATGGTAAGCACAATCTAAAAACGTAATATGTGCACAAAAAATAAAGAGAAAGAGAGCCAACCATACTAGTAAAGAAAGCCACCAATCATAAGACAAGGAAGCAAGAGAAGAACAGAACAGAGAAACAGTACAAAAGAACCAATAATCAGTAACAAAATTATGATAAGCACATAATTCAATAATTCAGTAATTTCAGTAATTACTTCAAATGTTAATGGTCTCAATGCTCCAATGAAAAGACATCAGGTGAATGAATGGATGAAAAAGAAAAACACTCATCTATATGCAGCCTAAAAGAGATCCACTCAGACCTAAAGACACATACATACTGAAAGTGATGAGATAAAAAAATATATTCCATGAAAATGGAGGTGAAAAAAGTCTGAGTAGCAACTACATTAGACAAAATAGACTTTAAAACAGAGGGCAGTGAAGGGGGTGCAAGATGTTGGAGTAGGAAGACCCTAAGTTCACCCCATCCCATGTTAACAACTAGATATCATTCACATCTGAGTCAATAAACCAGAGAGCTGTAGAGAAGAATCCACAGTAGAGTGATTAGGAAGGGCAGAAATGGTGGTTTGGAGCTTCCTGCAGGAGGAAAGGAGCTGCAGTCCTGGGCAGGAAAAGCACCAGGGAGCCCACACAGGGAAAGTGAATCTCCTAATGCCTGACCTTGAAAACCTGAGGGGCTGAATTCCAGAAGTTCATATAACCAGCAGGACTTGGAGCCTGTAGCTTTAAAAGTCAGAGACTCAGCAGTGGGCAAGCTGGGAAGGAAAGTGATAGTTCCCTGCCCTTAAAGAAATAGCAGAGGGTGTTGTACATAAACAATGAATCAAAAACTAATAAAAAACTAATGACATATTTTATGGTAACTAACAACACAATAAAAAATTTTTAAAAAAGAAAGAAATAAAAGAAATAGCAGCCCAAGGACAGGCAACATAGAAGTGACAGCTTGCATAGCAGGAGGAAAATCTGTTTATACTGATTTCAGAGTGTGTTGGGGGACTTTTCTAGGAACAAAGGAGCTGGCAGTCACTATTTTCTTCCTTTGCCCCCCAGAATAAACAGGAAGCCATCTGTGGGAGGTGGTGCCTCACAGACATTTCTTACCTAACCTGCCAGCCATGTACTGGCCCTTGAGGACTCACCCACTCTAGGCCTCATGGCCTAGGACCTGGGCTTAGTACAAATTTTACTAACACTGTGTGTGCCCCACCCAGCTACTTACTGCCTCTGTGTGCCATGTCCCTGTGGCCACCACACTTTGGGGATCCAGCCTAGGACTAGTGGCTCAGCACAAATTTTACTAAGACTCCCCCTAGTCAGCCATGTATACAGAAGTCACGTCCCCAGCCACCACACTCCTTGACTAGCCACTGCACACACAGGTGCCATACTCCGCTCCCAGTCACCACACTCCACATGCAACTATGTGCCGCTGGCTACTGCTGCTACTGTATGCCACACCCCCCCAGCTTCCACTGCCCTTTGTGCTATCAGCCTACGGCTAACAGCATAGTGCAAATTTTGCTAATACTGTGCATACGTCTTGCTCAGCAGCCATGTGCAAAGATGCCCTGCAGCCCTTGCCACCACCTCAGCCACATGCCTTGTTTCCAACTACTAGAAATTCATGTCATGCCCCTGGCCACCACTGTGTTTTGGGGGAATCCAACCTAGGACTAGTGACTCAGGGCAAATTTGCTAATTCTACTGCCCTAACCCCTCAAAACCAGGGTCACAGTAACACCACAGACAGTAAGCACAGCCCACAACAGGTGAAGAGCCAGCACAAACGTCTGGACAGAAAAGGAAAGATAATCAGGCACACTAGCAGGATGTAAGCAACACACATGGAAGACTCCTTTGAAGTGCTAGGTTCTGGTGAACAGGGGACACTGCACTGCAAAGCATAATAAGACCTCTTCATCATAAAACCAATACTTTAAAAAGCACAGGGCATAGCTTATATTCATAATACATAGAGACAGACACAGAGACATAGAGAAAATGAGGAGACAGTGAATTTGTCCTTAATGAAAGAACAGGACAAAATCACACCAGAAGATCTAAGCAAAACTGGAGGAAGTAGTATACATAATAGAGAATTTATAGTGATGATCATAAAAATACCCGCTCAACTTCAGAAAAGGGTGGAGGACATTGGTGAGACACTGGGCAAAGAGATACAAAATAACATATCAGAGAGGTAAAACCCAATGAGTAAAATAAAAAATACAATAGAATAAATAGAGGCTACAGGAAGCAGAGCAATGTATTAGTAACCTGGAGGAATTGAGTAATGGGAAGCAATCAAGATGAACAGATGAGATACAAATACTACATAATTAGAATAGACTTTAGAGAAATCAGTGACTCCAAGAAGCATAATAAAACTTGCTGTAGAAGTCCCAGGAGAAGAGAAAGAAAAGGGCAGAAAATGTATTTAAAGACATAATATCTGAAAGCTTCCTTAATCTGAGGAAGGAAACAGATACTCAGATCTAGGAGGCACAGAGAACCCCAAACAAAACTGGAAATGCATTAAAACATACTGCAATTCAATTAGAAAATAATAGAGATAAATAAAGAATTTTAAAGATTGCAAGAGAAAAGAAGAAAATTACATAAGGTAACCCATAGAACAACATGAATTAACAAATTTTGTTGGAATTACTAACTTTCTGTGCCATTTGCAGTCAACTGCTCTTTGTACAATGGTAAATCGATAATATGGATGGAATTGGAAAATAAATTAAGAACACCTTGGACTCTTGTAGTTCTTGATTTCCCACATGGTGTCCTTCCTCTACCCACAAAGAGACTGAATATCTTGAAAGTCAGTTTGCAGATTCATGTCAGCAAGTTGTCCTTATGCAGTTATGGCATTTCCTCACACAGAACTATTGATTGTCATGTGTCTGTTGAAGGAGAAGTATCTTATTTCAAACAAAACACATGTCAGGTATCCATGTTGGAATAAGATACTTATCAATAATTTTATTTGGTTCAATTTAACAATTGGTTATAAAGAAGCCCAAAGAATGTTGAGTTGAGATGATTAAATGTGATAAATCAAATCTTTAAGTGAGGAAAATCATCATCAGCCTGATCAAAGAATTAATATACATTTGCTAAACAGATCCAGGGAGAATTTTAAAAGAGAAGCAAACAAAGACCAAAATAGTCCTATCAACAATGTCCTGTGATGAAAAGCTATCTTCATATAAAGATGACCAGGTAAAATGGGCTAACTAAATTCACCATGTGAAACAAAATTTCCTTTCTCATGGCACCTTCACATTCCAAAATAGAAATAATTCTTCATAGTGAAGATATTGCTATGTGACTTGTCATTGAATCACCTCTCAGTCTGATTGAATGAGAGACCTTCTTTTGCTTTTTAGCAAACCCCTTAAGATTTTATTATCTGTTTACTATATTTGTATCCTTTGGATAAACAACATAGTGATTCAAAGGAGCACAAGTACCCTAGTGTTTATAACAGCAATGACCACAATAGCCCAAATATGAAAGAGCGCAGATGTCCATGAACAGATGAAAGGACAAAGAAGAAATATCACACAATGGAATATTACTCAGCCTTCATAAAGAATGAAATCTTGCTATTTTCAATGATGTGGATGGAACTAGAAGGTATTATGCTAAGTGAAATCAGTCAAAGAAAGAAAAATACCATATGATTTCACTCATAATTGGAATTTCATAAAGAAAACAAATAAAGGGAAGGAAAAATAAAATAAAAACAGAGGAAGACAAATCACAAGAGACTCAAATATAGAGATCAGATTGAGGGTTGCTAGAGGAGAAGTAGGTAGGAGGATGGGATAATTGAATGATGGGCATTTAAGGGGGACACTTGAAGTAATGAGCACTGGGTATTATATGCAAATGATGAATCACTGAATTCTACCTCTGAAACTAATAATACAATATATGTTCATTAAATTAAATTTAAATAAATTAAAAAAAATACTTGTCCACGAGGGCACCTGGGTGGTGCAGTGGGTTGGGCATCCAACAATTGGTTTCTGCTCAGGTCCTAATCTCAAGGTTGTGAGATCAAGCCCTGCATTGTGTTCCACATTCAGCATGGAGTCTGCTTGAGATTCATTCTCCCTCTCCCTCTGCCCCTCCAGCTCATTCTCTTGCTCTCAAATAAAAATAAATATTTATTTTAGCCATTCTGACTGGTGTGAGGTGATATCTCATTGTGGTTTTGATTTGTATTTCCCTGATGCCGAGTGATATGGAGCACTTTTTCATGTGTCTGTTGGCCATCTGGATGTCTTCTTTGCAGAAATGTCTGTTCATGTCCTCTGCCCATTTCTTGATTGGATTATTTGTTCTTTGGGTGTTGAGTTTGCTAAGTTCTTTATAGATTCTGGACACTAGTCCTTTATCTGATATGTCGTTTGCAAATATCTTCTCCCATTCTGTCAGTTGTCTTTTTATAAACATATATTTTTATCCCCAGGGGTACAGGTCTGTGAATCACCAGGTTTACACACTTCACAGCACTCACCAAAGCACATACCCTCCCCAATGTCCATAATCCCACCCCCTTCTCCCAAACCCCCTCCCCCCAGCAACCCTCAGTTTGTTTTGTGAGATTAAGAGTCACATAAAAAATAAAAAATTAATTAAAAAAAATAAATATTTAAAAAATAAAGGGCTGCTTACCATTTACAGAACAAATATTTCTACTTCATTTTAGTTTCATATCCTAAGAGAACAATGAAGGCAGTGCAATTATTGGTCAGAGCTGTGTTAATGTTACAGATAACCTTAAGAATTACACTGTTAAGTCTATAGAGTCAAGGTTTCTGGTTTTCCCTTACAATTTGGATACAAGATAGAGAAGGTATTTTATTTAAAATATTCATGCAAATTTATTGCCAGTGTGTTACAAGATAGTTTTAACATCAAATTATAAGACACAAGACATGAGAAGACTTTTCTGACTCTGCACTTTTTCATTCCAATGCAGTATAGAGGTTCATTACTGTGTAATTTTATTGCTAATTTTTTTCCAGAATGAGATGGGGAATTGTTTCTTTCCTATTGACAGCATTACAATTTTCATGAAACTTAACACTCATTGAAAAAAAAAATTGTATGTATCCATTTTGAACAATAGTCATTATAATTGGAATCTAAGGAGAGGTGGGAATGCATAAAAAGAGTTTTCCCTAAGTCTTTCTCAATAGCAAAGCTGCTAAAAGTAATTACATTTTTCATTTTCATTTTTAATTAATTTGTATTATTACTCAGCAATCAGAAATGATTAATATCTGCCATTTGCATTCACATGGATGGAACTGGAAGGGATTATGTTTAAGTGAAATAAGACAAGCAGTGAAAGACAATTATCATATGGTTTCATTCATATGTGGAACATAAGGAATAGCATGGAGGACCACATGGGAGGGGAGGGAAAACTGAATGGGAAGGAATCAGAGAGAGAGACAAACCATGAGAAACTCTGGACTCTGGGATACTTTTTATTTTAATATATGGTTCACTGGTGATGATCCTTATAGAAAGGATCACTACATTTGGAAACAGAAATCACAAAATGTATTTTGCTAGGTATAACAATTGCAATTATTTCACTGCATCATTTACTCCAGTACCTAGACAAATTTAACAAGTAGCAAAGAGATCTTGCAATCAAATCTAGAATACGCTTATTTCTCTTATTACCTTCAGGCAGAATATCATGGAGGCAATTGTAAACTGAAATGGACAGTGATAACCTAGTAACTTTAAATTTTGTAAGAAACACAACTAAGAAATTGTCCTAAGAATTTATTCAAGTCAGGCTTGCATAATTCATTTTTAATACATTAAAAATGAGTATAAAAGATTAAGGTCTGAGACAAAATAAACAAAGTGTTTATTTATAAACTTTTTGCATAGCAATCCATCTGCCTCGACTTTTGTTCCAGAAGAGATTCAAGGGTACTAAAAAGGAAGTAAGTTTTATAGAGTAAAAAGATGCAATAATGAGACAGTGTCTGGTTGGCAAACTTTTAATGTTTTTTTTTAAATCAAAGACGTTATAATTGGTCTTCAGACACAGTTAACAATCCTAGGTTGGCTGGGAGGAGGCAAGTGAGCAGTTTGGAACATTTCAAAAGAGAGGACAGTTCAAAGATAGGGGCAGAGCATTTTCTGTGGCTAGCCTTTTCTCAAACAAGTCAGGGATGGGTGCTTTTTCTTTTTTAATGAAAATTGTTCTTATGAGACACTGACTACCATAGTAGGCATCACCCCATTATATGTCTATACTTTCATTATGACTGGAAAGTGGCTAATATTCTGTACCGATGGCATTCCTAATGTTTTCACACTTTATGCAAGCACAAAATCACAAATTCCATGAGCTTGGCTGAACCAACACAAGCAGAAACATACAAACATACATGTACTGCTATACATTCACGTGTGTGCAAACACAGGCACATAAAGCCCCCAACCTTGATCCTATGTGTCTGAAGAGCTGCCTTACAGTAAAAAGTGATTTAAGTTGGTTACAGTGATTAAAAGACATATTGTAATGAATCCTAGGCAACAAATCATAACATTATGTAATTGCTATTGCAAATCATATACAAAGAAAAATCTAATGCCAAATATATCACTGCATACAGTATGACTTCAGAATATCTTTCATAACTTGCAATGCAGGTGCATTTTATCTTTGAGAGGACAGTGGTGAAAATAAAAGCAATAATTAGATTGAAGTTCATGGGTTAGAACTTTTGTTTTATCAAAAGTGACTGAGTAATTATTACTAGTTGAAATCACTTTTTTAAGATTTTAGTAGCTATCCCTGTGTGGTTAGTGGGTACTGTAGTCAGAAGTATTATCATTAAATTAATTTTATGGATGAAGGTGACTTTTTGTACTTACTTGCATAGTCAAGCCTGGGTCTGGCCAAAACTCTACCACTGCCACCATCTTCCTGTTGTTGATATTTTGTGTTGAATGACAATCCCCTATTTCCTCATTTGTTGTGTTGAAAGATATTGGACAGGGGCTGATGATTGTAGACCATGATAAAGAGATTTATAAAGTTTTTTTTTTAATTGGTCCCTAGAGACAATAAAAAAGAGATCCATCTTCAACTGACATGGAAAGAGGTGAAAAAAGGAAAGAATAGAATAAGCTAGAGCAGATCACACACCATTTTTAGGTCCTCTACCTTAGGACCTAAAAACACTACCAACGTCAAGCAGTAAAGAATAGTGGTTAAGGGACTGGGTTCTAGAGCCCAAATTACCTGCATTTTAATTATTGACCTGCTGCTTCATTAGGCCAATAATCTTGGATAAGTTATTTAATCATCTGTGCCTTGTTGTTATCACATAAAATGGAGCTAATATTAGCAACTTTCTCTTGAGGTTATTGTGTATTAAGGTGAATTAAGATATGTTAAATACTTTAAATCATGACTGGCATGTAGTAATTTAAAGTAATGTAATTGTAGCTTTTAAGTAATCACATACATTGCATTGGTAAAATTATAGCTAACATTTATTAAATACTTACTACATGTCAGCTCCCTCCCCTAAGGATTACTGCAGGCTACCTGGGTCCTTTGTTCAAGACACTTATTCCTTTCCCGGTGGCCTATTCTACATGATTCTCTCCTTCTAAATTATGGTAACACTTCTTCCCTAAAATTGGTGTCAGTCCTATGGTTATTATTTTCTTTTGGACCTCTCTCATCAGGATTTTTATGCAGTATGAGACTTTTTCTTTTTATTTATTTATTTATTTATTTATTTATTTATAAAATTATTATTATCTTTTAAATTTTTTATTAAATTGATTTATTTATTTTCAGAAAACAGTATTCATTATTTTTTTCACCACACCCAGTGCTGCATGCAATCCGTGCCCTCTATAATACCCACCACCTGGTATCCCAACCTCCCACCCCCCACCACTTCAAACCTCTCAGATTGTTTTTCAGAGTCTATAGTCTCTCATGATTTATCTCCCCTTCCAATTTACCCCAACTCCCTTCTCCTCTCTAACACCCCTTGTCCTCCATGATATTTGTTATGCTCCACAAATAAGTGAAAGCATATGATAATTGACTCTCTCTGCTTGACTTATTTCACTCAGTATGAGACTTTTTCAAATGTTCTGAAGATTCTGGTTACGTGCTTGCTGGCACACTGGATGCAGGCACCTAAAACAAAAACAAAAACAAAAACAAAAACAAAAACAAAAACAAAACACACAGAACTAAGCAGGGGCTGTTTGAACCAAAAAATCATCTCTGAATAAGAAGAAATCAAAGACGGAAACAAACCAAGAGAGACTCTGGACTCCAGGAAACAAACTGAGGGTTACAGGAGGGAGGGGGTTGAGGGATGGAGTAACCGGGTGGTGGGCACATGTGGTGATGAGCCCTGGGTGTTATATACAACCAATGAATCATTGAACACTACATCAAAAACTAATGATGTACTACATGTAGGCTATTGAACATAAACAAAATGCATCTCTAGACAGGCCCTGGGTTTCTATCCTACTCTTTTTTTTTTTTAAACCTCCCTAATTCTTACCTTCTTCAAGCCCCACAAAAAGTGTCATCTTTTCTGTGGTATATGTATATAATGAAATATTATTTAGCCATAAAAAGAATGAAATATTGTCATTCATGACAACAAGGATAGACCTAGAGGTTTTACACTAATTGAAATAAATAAAATAGAGAAAAACAAATAACCATATGATTTAATTTATATGTGGTATCTAAAAAAAAAAAATTAACAAACAGACTAATAAATACAGTGACCAAACTGGTTGTTTCTAGAGGGTAAGGATATGGAAGAATGGGCAAATAGGTGAAGGGGTTGAAAGGTTAAAACTTTCAGTTATAAAATAAATAAGTCACAGGATGAAAAGTTCATTACCGGGAGCATAGCTAATAATATTGTAATAACTTTGTATGGTGATGTGATAGCTATACTTATTGTGGTGAGCATTGTATAATACATAAAATTGTGAAATTACTATGTTGTGCACCTAAAATTAATATAACATTGTATGTGAATTATACTTCAACTTTTAAAAAGGTCAGATAGGAGATTCCTACTTTAGGTTTAATTAAGACATGTAAATGGTTGCTGAAATTGGTCTGAAATATTTAAATGATTACTCTTTATTTTGCAGAGTGTGCATTCTGCAAATGAATTTGCAAATGTCCATTAAACATAAGTGTGATGTAAAAAAGTCTCATCTTCTCTTATTAGTCTCCTTACATGAAATGCTTGATGACTGACATTTGCATAGTAATCCATTAATTCAACATTTAGTGAATGTCCCTTTTGTGTCAGATACTATATGAATAAAACTTGGATCAGCTTCTGGGTATTCAATCACTTCCCCACCTTCATGGTTTTCCCTTGTCTTTCCTTGGCCAGAGCTTCAGAAAGTAACAGGCTGGGACTAAAGGAGGTGAAAAAATAATACTAGTGGAAGATCTTAATGTTTCTAAAAGAACACCAAGATATATGGTGCTAGAAGAAGTGAAGGCACTAATTTAACCACTTACTCTGTTACTAAGCTGTCAATGACTGGGTCACAGCCATCTGTGGTGGAGAGAAATCCACGTTTTCTTTTATTTTGTACCCAATACTTTTGAGGACTAAGTTACAGAAGTCAGAAAGAGTGAAAGGGATTCAAGGGAAGGGAAACAAAAAACATCTATGTATGCACTTGATAAAGGCTGAAATTTCTCTCAATAATGGGACAGAAGGAGACCAACTTCTCTTTCCTATATCCTGATATCTCTATAGGAGATCTTAGGTACTTTGGGTTTTGACAGTCACACTGAAGATCAGAGCACGGTTTAATCAGTTTTGTTGAAAGGTATCTACAGAGAGAACTCTAACTGAAACAAAACAAATAAAAAATAAATAAATTAAGGGCAGCCTGGGGGTAAAAAAGGGACTGTATTTTATTTATGGAAGTCCACAGGTTCTTTTCATCTTTTTAATAAGTTTACTCTAAGAATTAAGAGTTGGTTTATTGCTCAAAGCTTTGTTTATATATACATTCCACCTTTTAGAATTTTATCCTTTTAGTTTAAGAATTGTATTTTGTTGAGTTTGAGAAGTTCAATAGCCAAACTGTGGAAGGAGCCAAGTTGCCCTTCAACAGATGAATGGAAAGAAGATGTGGTACAGATACACAATAGAATATTACTAAGCCACCAGAAGTGGTGAATAGCCACCATTTGCATCAACATGGTCAGAATTGGAGGATGATTATTTTAAGTGAAGTAAGTTGAGCAGAGAGACAACTATCATATGGTTTCACTCATATGTGGAACATAAGCAATAACATTGAGGACCATAAGGGAAGGGAAGGAAATCCAAAGGGGGAGAAATCAGACAGAGATGAGCCATGAAATACTATAGATCCCAAGAAACAATCTGAGGGTTTCAGAGGGGAGGAGAGTGGAGGCAAGGAGTAACAGGGTGATGGGTATTAAGAAGGGCACCTGCTGTGATGAGGACTGGGTGTTATACTTAACTAATGAATCATTGAACACTATATCAAAAACTAATGATGTACTATACAGTGGCTAACTGAACATTAAAATATATATATATATATATATATATATATATATATATATATATACTGTGTTGTAAACAGAACCGAGCTTCTGACTATAGACAAACTAGGTTCTACCCCCTACTCAGCCACACAAAAGTTGTGATGCTGTCTCATTAAACCATTCCAAGATTTTTTTGTCTGAAAAATGGAGCTAATAACAGCCTGTGCAGAATTACCTGAGGAGTGCATCTGTAATGCATATAGAAACTTAGCACAAAACCTGGCACATTGAAGATACTCATATTGGGGCATTTCTATGGCTCTCTTCACTTTACACAAATTCATCTATGAGTCCTGAGTGCAAATGCATGACCAGAAATTGACTCAGTAATATGGGAAGTGCCCAGTTCATGGAAACTAAACACAGAGAAGATCTTTTAGAATTCTGCCAAGGGCCCACCCTGAGTCTGGAACATAATTCCTTCATGCCATAGCCCCTAAGTCTCAACACAATTGAGTTTTGTCTACTGTTTTTCCTTTCTCCACTCTACTTTTGCTACTAAATCATCACTTGTTCTCATTTTCAGTTGTTGAGGTAAATTTTATTTTTATCCTGGAATTAGGGTGTCTAAATTAGTTTCTGTGAATAGAAAAGAATGGTTTGTCCACCTGCTGAAACCAATCATAGGAAAATATACCTAAGAAGACCTTTGTTCTAGGATCTGTTCTATATGACTATGAGGATTAGATTTCTAGAAAGTCAAAAGCTGTTTACCCATTGCCCTCAATCAATTAATCAATCAATCCAATCCAATCAATACAGGGAACTTCAAAGAACCTGCAGATATCAGGCTAGAGTAGGTGAGCTTCCTCTGGGCCAATGATGTCCTAGGTCTATCCTGAGAGTCCAATAGGCTCCTTTGCCAAGATATACAGTGCAGCTTCCTGCGGTACAATTTTTTAAAAAGTTTTATTTGTTTATTTATTTGAGGTAGAGAAAATGAGAAAGGGAGAGCATGAGAAGAGAGAGGGTCAGAGAGAGAGAAGCAGACTCCCCGCTAAGCAGGGAGCCCAATGCCAGACTCAATCCTGGACTCCAGGACCATGACCTGAGCCAAAGGCAGTTGCTTAACCAACTGAGCCACCCAGGCGCTGCTGAGGTATGATTTTAAGAAGTGTATTTAATGTTAATAAGTACTAGCTATGAGGTAGGCAGTGTGCTAATTTTCTTATATGCCTCATTATATATAAACTCTCAACAACCCTATGAGATTGGTATTACTTGTCTCATTTTACAGATGAGGAAACGAAGGTACATACACAAATTGCTCAGGGTCACAGGTAATGGAGAAGCTGGTAATTTACAGCCAGAACTGCCCAATTCTAAGCCCCATACTCTAATCATTATGCTATATTGCCACCTGTATATTCTCTCCAAGCTAGTGAAGAGTAGTATGTACACTTTTTCCTTGAATTTACACATACCCCTGGAAGGCAGATGACATTAATTTATATAGTTACTGATATCTCTATTTGTGAGTTTCAAATATTTTCTTCATTATTTCCCTCATTAACCAAACATTTACTGGGCACCTACTTGCCACAATGAATTGTATGTAGGTTTCAGGAGTACAAAAATAAAAATAAGATGCAGAAACAGCTCTCTAGTGTGTTGCCAATGGACAGGCTTAATTTGTTTGTGGGTAAGAAAGATTATATTTATAAAAATGACTTTACATTCTGTTCACATTTGTATTCAAGCTCCTAATCAGTCACAGAATAGATACTCAAACAAATAAATAAAGGTGTCCAAGTCAAGAGTCACCACCTTCCTGGGTTTGCAAAGAAGTCTTAGTGCCAGATGCCAAGGGAAAAATTCTAAAAGCTTATGCTCCTGACAAGTGCCGAAAAAGCAGGTTCCCCCATAAGTCATGAGAAAAACAGCCAATTTTCCCAAACCCCCTCCCCCCAGCAACCCTCAGTTTGTTTTGTGAGATTAAGAGTCACTTATGGTTTGTCTCCCTCCCAATGCCATTGTGTATCATCAAATGGTATATTTTTTTCTTTTGGTCTTGTCATTATATTTTATTTTAGCCATTCTGATAAGTGTGTTGTTATATCTCAGTGTCATTTTAATTGCATTTCCTTGATGTCTAATTATGTCAAAATATATTATTTTGATGTTTAATATTCTGAGCTTCTTCAGTTCAAGACCATGAAGCCACTTAGGAAAAATACAGTTGCAGATGCACTCATAGACCAACTCTTATTTAGAAATAAGAACAAACATTACTACCCATTCCAACAAAAAATAGATTTGTTATGCAGTAGGGATTTTATAAATTACCTGACACAACTTATATAGTAAGAGGAAATGGGACAGGCAGCTTCTTGCAGCTATATATAACATCATTTTAATTTCAATTTTCAGTATAATTTTTCCAAGGTATACACAGAATATATATTTAATGTAAATTGTGAACATTTTAAACTCTGTATATGGAAATTAATCAATTTTAAGTTTATAACAATCAAAATTAATGGAAGTTTATTTTAAATTAGTTAGCTTTCTCTGCATTGCAAGACAGAATAATCAAGAATTGGTAAGAAAAAAATAATCTCTGTAAAATTACCAGGGGTGCATTATAAAGTGTTCGGTAACCGATCAAACTCACAATTTGGATTGAATGGCAAGTGATTTTTAAAATCTGGAACTCATTGTCAATTTTTTTTTTCTTCATTGTGTCTTAATAAATTACTGTGTTCATTTGAAAAAAAAAAAACAGCCAATTTTTCCCTTTGAAGCAGCCTTGTATAGTTAACAAAACAGAAAATGAAATGTGAAACAAACATATCCTGTCCACCAAACATTTCTAAGACCCGCATAAAGTTCAATGTACCACTGTTAACTAAACCGTATAGTCAATGGTGGATTAACTAATTTCTTATATTGGCAAAGTGGTTGACCATATATGGTAAGGTAGGAGATGCTATCACAATGCCAATCCAGAATTTTGTCTGCTTAAGGATATGATCACTGCCTTACTCCCATTTTAATTCCCAGCACTGGCATGCACAATGCTTAAAATTCATATTTCTTTGATTTAGGATAGTGGCTAATTTTTCTCAAAAATCTATGGCCATCCAAACCATACACACACACACACACACACACACACACACACACACACAACTGAAAAATAACTTACCTAGAGGAATGAAGCATTTCCCAAGGACATTTTGATGGGCTAAGCAAGAGAGTTAACACTGAATATATTAAAATCAGGAATAGGTATGACATTCCATTAAGCTGGTTGAGAGCTTGGCCTAAATGGCCTTAAATATCCCACTTAGCCCAAATACTACAACACATTTTGCTTGGGACTCTCTGAATCTGTTTTATTACCATCATTTTAATACCACCTTCTACCTACAAAGCCTTGGAGCATATACAACTCCCTTTTACCTGTAGTCTTATTTGGTGTTTCCAATGAGCTTATGAAAATCATATGTCCAATAAATATTTATATAGTGAAAACATTTCCACAAAAAGAAAGTGTCCCAAGGTCATGTGAATGATAGGATGGAATCAGCCATTGAAGCTTGCAAATGCTATTATATTTGTGGAGAGACACAAACATGTCAGGATACTTCTTTGCTACTGAAAAAGTGATTTATCAAAGAAGAATATATATATTCTGTTGTATATCAGCCCATTCTGATACATACTATATATCTTATATTTGTTATATAGCTATATATCTGTTAAATATTATGTATATTATGATTATGGAGGCATCAGTGGAACATGAGATAAGTAAATACAACTTTCTCATCTGAGTCATAAAATACATGTTTTCTTTCCCAACAATCAGAATTGTTCTTTTTAGCAATGCATGGGGTACAGTTTTTGTCAGAAGTGAGTCTGTGGGGGCACTTTTTGGTATTTACTCTCTCTTCTTAGTAAATGCCAGGCTATTTGGTCAGCATTATTTGGCTATCTCAAAACAGGCCATTATTTTTTAATTTTTTATTTTTTATAAACATATGTTTTTATCCCCAGGGGTACAGGTCTGTGAATCACCAGGTTTACACACTTCACAGCACTCACCAAAGCACATACCCTCCCCAATGTCCATAATCCCACCCCCTTCTCCCAAACCCCCTCCCTCCAGCAACCCTCAGTTTGTTTTGTGAGATTAAGAGTCACTTATGGTTTGTCTCCCTCCCAATCCCATCTTGTTTCATTGATTCTTCTACTACCCACTTAAGCCCCCATGTTGCATCACCACTTCCTCATATCAGGGAGATCATATGATAGTTGTCCTTCTCTGCTTGACTTATTTTGCTAAGCATGATACGCTCTAGTTCCATCCATGTTGTCGCAAATGGCAAGATTTCATTTCTTTTGATGGCTGCATAGTATTCCATTGTGTATATATACCACATCTTCTTGATCCATTCATCTGTTTTGGACATCTAGGTTCTTTCCATAGTTTGGCTATTGTGGACATTGCTGCTATAAACATTCGCGTGCACGTGCCCCTTTGGATAACTACGTTTGTATCTTTAGGGTAAATACCCAGTAGTGCAATTGCTGGGTCATAGGGCAGTTCTATTTTCAACATTTTGAGGAACCTCCATGCTGTTTTCCAGAGTGGCTGCACCAGCTTGCATTCCCACCAACAATGTAGGAGGGTTCCCCTTTCTCCGCATCCTCGCAAGCATCTGTCATTTCCTGACTTGTTGATTTTAGCCATTCTGACTGGTGTGAGGTGATATCTCATTGTGGTTTTGATTTGTATTTCCCTGATGCCGAGTGATATGGAGCACTTTTTCATGTGTCTGTTGGCCGTCTGGATGTCTTCTTTGCAGAAATGTCTGTTCATGTCCTCTGCCCATTTCTTGATTGGATTATTTGTTCTTTGGGTGTTGAGTTTGCTAAGTTCTTTATAGACTCTGGACACTAGTCCTTTATCTGATATGTCGTTTGCAAATATCTTCTCCCATTCTGTCAGTTGTCTTTTGATTTTGTTCACTGTTTCCTTTGCTGTGCAAAAGCTTTTGATCTTGATGAAATCCCAATAGTTCATTTTTGCCCTTGCTTCCCTTGCCTTTGGCGTTGTTCCTAGGAAGATATTGCTGCGGCTGAGGTCGAAGAGGTTGCTGCCTGTGTTCTTCTCAAGGATTTTGATGGATTCCTTTCGCACATTGAGGTCCTTTATCCATTTTGAGTCTATTTTTGTGTGTGGTGTAAGGAAATGGTCCAATTTCATTTTTCTACATGTGGCTGTCCAATTTTCCCAGCACCATTTATTGAAGAGGCTGTCTTTTTTCCATTGGACATTCTTTCCTGCTTTGTCGAAGATTAGTTGACTGTATAGTTGAGGGTCTATTTCTGGGCTCTCTATTCTGTTCCATTGACCTATGTGTCTGTTTTTGTGCCAGTACCATGCTGTCTTGATGATGACAGCTTTGTAATAGAGCTTGAAGTCCGGAATTGTGATGCCACCAACGTTGGCTTTCTTTTTCAATATCCCTTTGGCTATTCGAGGTCTTTTCTGGTTCCATATAAATTTTAGAATTATTTGTTCCATTTCTTTGAAAAAGATGGATGGTACTTTGATAGGAATTGCATTAAATGTGTAGATTGGTTTAGGTAGCATAGACATTTTCACAATATTTATTCTTCCAATCCAGGAGCATGGAACATTTTTCCATTTCTTTGTGTCTTCCTCAATTTCTTTCATGAGTACTTTATAGTTTTCTGAGTATAGACTCTGTGCCTCTTTGGTTAGGTTTATTCCTAGGTATCTTATGGTTTGGGGTGCAATTGTAAATGGGATTGACTCCTTAATTTCTCTTTCTTCTGTCTTGCTGTTGGTGTAGAGAAATGCAACTGATTTCTGTGCATTGATTTTATATCCTGACACTTTACTGAATTCCTGTACAAGTTCTAGCAGTTTTGGAGTGGAGTCTTTTGGGTTTTCCACATATAGTATCATATCATCTGCGAAGAGTGATAATTTGACTTCTTCTTTGCTGATTTGGATGCCTTTAATTTCCTTTTGTTGTCTGATTGCTGAGGCTAGGACCTCTAGTACTATGTTGAATAGCAGTGGTGATAATGGACATCCCTGCCGTGTTCCTGACCTTAGCAGAAAAGCTTTCAGTTTTTCTCCATTGAGAACGATATTTGCGGTGGGTTTTTTATAGATGGCTTTGATGATATTGAGGTATGTGCCCTCTATCCCTACACTTTGAAGAGTTTTGATCAGGAAGGGATGCTGTACTTTGTCAAATGCTTTTTCAGCATCTATTGAGAGTATCATATGGTTCTTGTTCTTTCTTTTATTGATGTGTTGTATCACATTGACTGATTTGCGGATGTTGAACCAACCTTGCAGCCCTGGAATAAATCCCACTTGGTCGTGGTGAATAATCCTTTTAATGTACTGTTGAATCCTATTGGCTAGTATTTTGGTGAGCATTTTCGCATCTGTGTTCATCAGTGATATTGGTCTATAGCTCTCTTTTTTGATGGGATCCTTGTCTGGTTTTGGGATCAAGGTGATGCTGGCCTCATAAAATGAGTTTGGAAGTTTTCCTTCCATTTCTATTTTTTGGAACAGTTTCAGGAGAATAGGAATTAGTTCTTCTTTAAATGTTGGGTAGAATTCCCCCGGGAAGCCGTCTGGCCCTGGGCTTTTGTTTGTTTGGAGATTTTTAATGACTGTTTCAATCTCCTTACTGGTTATGGGTCTGTTCAGGCTTTCTATTTCTTCCTAGTTCAGTTGTGGGAGTTTATATGTTTCTAGGAATGCATCCATTTCTTCCAGATTGTCAAATTTGTTGGCGTAGAGTTGCTCATAGTATGTTCTTATAATAGTTTGTATTTCTTTGGTGTTAGTTGTGATCTCTCCTCTTTCGTTCATGATTTTATTTATTTCGGTCCTTTCTCTTTTCTTTTTGATAAGTCGGGCCAGGGGTTTATCAATTTTATTGATTCTTTCAAAGAACCAGCTCCTAGTTTCGTTGATTTGTTCTATTGTTTTTTTGGTTTCTATTTCATTGATTTCTGCTCTGATCTTTATGATTTCTCTTCTCCTGCTGGGCTTAGGGTTTCTTTCTTGTTCTTTCTGCAGCTCCTTTAGGTGTAGGGTTAGTTTGTGTACTGAGACCTTTCTTGTTTCTTGAGAAAGGCTTGAACCGCTATATTTTCCTCTCATGACTGCCTTTGTTGTGTCCCACAGATTTTGAACTGTTGTATTTTCATTATCATTTGTTTCCATGATTTTTTTCAATTCTTCTTTAATTTCCCGGTTGACCCATTCATTCTTTAGAAGGATGCTGTTTAGTCTCCATGTATTTGGGTTCCTTCCAAACTTCCTCTTGTCATTGAGTTCTAGCTTCACAGCATTGTGGTCTGAAAATATGCAGGGAATGATCCCAATCTTTTGATACTGGTTGAGTCCTAATTTAGGACCGAGGATGTGATCTATTCTGGAGAATGTTCCATGTGCACTAGAGAAGAATGTGTAATCTGTTGCTTTGGGATGAAATGTTCTGAATATATTTGTGATGTCCATCTGGTCCAGTGTGTCGTTTAAGGCCTTTATTTCCTTGCTGATCTTTTGCTTGGATGACCTGTCCATTTCAGTGAGGGGAGTGTTAAAGTCCCCTACTATTATTGTATTATTGTTTATGTGTTTCTTTGATTTTGTTATTAATTGGTTTATATAGTTGGCTGCTCCCACCTTGGGGGCATAGATATTTAAAATTGTTAGATCTTCTTGTTGGACAGACCCTTTGAGTATGATATAGTGTCCTTCCTCATCTCTTATAGTCTTTGGCTTAAAATCTAATTGATCTGATATAAGGATTGCCACTCCTGCTTTCTTCTGATGCCCATTAGCATGGTAAATTCTTTCCCCCCCCTCACCTAAATCTGGAGGTGTCTTCGGGCTTAAAATGAGTTTCTTGGAGGCAACATATAGATGGGTTTTTTTTTTTTATCCATTCTGATACCCTGTGTCTTTTGACAGGGGCATTTAGCCCATTAACATTCAGGGTAACTATTGAGAGATATGAATTTAGTGCCATTGTATTGCCTGTAAGGTGACTGTTACTGTATATGGTCTCTATTCCTTTCTAATCTACCACTTGTAGGCTCTCTATTTGCTTAGAGGACCCCTTTCAATATTTCCTGTAGACCTGGTTTGGTGTTTGCCAATTCTTTCAGTTTTTATTTGTCCAAAACAGGCCATTTTTCTTAAAACAGCAATCTAAAATAGAGCTTTTCTGTTCCTAATGTTGACATATTTTTGCTTGTTTTCACTGATTACCCCAATGTTGTTGAGAAATAATGTTCTCTTAGCATTGCTGCTGTGACTCTATCATGGACAGGAGCTCAGTCATTTTTCTTTTTTTCAGTCTCCGTTCTCTGGGCTACTGAAGTGTGTATTCTAGTTGATTGAGGATAGTGCTTCTACACGAAGCTTCATTCCCAAGACTGTCATAGTTTTTTAAAGCCCTACCTCTTCCTTTCCTTTATATATGGAGAACAGTCTCTCTCCCAGTTTGGTATATTTAGAATTATAGACTATGAAATAGCAGAGTATGGTGTGGGAATGCATATTCACTCCCACTAGCCCCAGGCTTCTTTCCTCTTTCATCATTGGTCATCATTTATAAGAAGGCCTACTGGAAAAAAGGTAGCCACCAGTGCTCAGGGTTGGTCAGCAGCACCAGGTGAGAGGAGTCTTCTCCCACAATAGGAAAGCAGAATTGTATATATCCACTTGTTCTCGAACCTGAGGCCCAAGTCTATGATTTTCTGATTCCAATCCAGTCTGCAAAGATGATAATAGGTCCATTTCAAACTCCTGCAATGAGGAGGGGTGATAAGTGCACCTGTGCATAGCATTTCCATTGTCCCAGGGTGGAGGAAAAATCTAGGTTCTTTTTGATTACATGCTTTCATACTACCTTCATCCTCATTGTTCTCTGATAACAGATGATCTCTTCCTTTTGGGGCATTACCATCCAGCAAGAGGCCCAAAGAACACCTGTGATCTTCCTAAGACTGCTAAGCTGAGCCTCTTAGAGCCCTTCGTGGCTTTCCCCTGCCTTCAGACAGAGGTGATCTGTGCAGCAAAACCTGCAATGAGGCCTCCACATAAACTGTAGATATACTCTGAAAATAAAATTCTTTGAAGGAATACTAAAGTTAAACAGGTGCTGAGTTATTGCCTAAGGCTAGTGTATATGAACATAGTATTTGTTTGAGAAGTCTTCTTTCTAAAAGAGAAAAAGAAATTGAGAGAGAGAAAGTGTGTGACTGTGAGCGTGGGTTTGAGGGGAGGGGCAGAGTGAGTGGGAGAGAATCTTAAGCAGGCTCCACACCCAACATGGAGCCTGATGTGGGGCTCAGTCTCATGACCCTGAGATCATGACCTGTGCTAAAAATCTCAGATGGATTCTTAACCCACTGGGCCACCCAGGTGCCCCAAGAAAATATTTTTTACAGAGTCATCAAATCGCTTCAGTACCCAGATAGTAAGAAATATCATGTTTTTGCAGGTAATCTACAGGACAAAACACTGTGTTATAGGCTTATGGGGATCATTTTCCTGGGAAATCTCTAGTAGCTTTTGACACAAAACTATCCCAGTAAACCTTGGGCCAGTGTATTCATCACTCTTTACCTCAGTTTCTCCATTTGTATAATGAATGATGGGTTACACCAAATAATATTTAAAGGGTTCTTCCAGCCCTGATGTCTTATAGTTCTTTGAAATTCAAACAACTGGGTTACTAAAAATTCTTTCTTTGGGTGTAAAAGGTGTGGTATTTATGCCCATCCTAATACAATCTGAAAATTCAGAATAGAGAGGGGACCAGATCTCTCTTTGGTCTAGACAGAGGTGCTGTTAACTTCACATTACTTCTGGCCCTTCAGTTTAATGGGGAGCACTTGAACCATACATCAAACCAGGTAGTCTATTCCCTGCTCTTAATAACTTTAAGCAAAGCACCCTAAGCTTTGTTCTTTGAAGTTACTGACCAAAAAAAAAAAAAAAAAGTCCATTAATATAGGGCTATTATAAAGAGGAATGAATGAACGACTAGGAAGAGGCTGAAACTTCTCAATTGTAAAGGTGTTTTAAAAATAGTAAGTACTTATTTCATCTAGACTTAGCTATATGTAAAATGTACTTCATAGTCAAAAGGTCTGCATTATTCTTCTGGGGAAATGTGGCTTTTATTGACCGGGCGAGGTTTTTGATATTTTGTAAAATGTGATGAGCTTCAACACAGAAACAATATGGATCAATATCAAAGGATGTAAGTGAAAGTAAGAGAAGCTCCTTCTCTACATAGTAGTGATAAGGACACTGTTTTATTCTTGAGTAATCTCCTCAATCTCAAAATCATTCCTAATACAGTATTAAATACCTGCCCTCTTAAGAGATTTAACATTTACTTTAGTTAATATAATAATTTCTACCGTTTTAAATAGTTTTTATAAATGATTTGTATTTTTAAATGATTAAATTACAATTTTTAATTTTTTTAGCTAATGATTTCTCAATTTCTCTTTTATAATTTGTATCTAGCTTTCTGATCATTTGTGCTTTATCTCTTGTCAATAGTATTTATTGCTAATAATTTGACAGTCATTTGTTGATTAGACATATGCATTAAAGTAAACATATCCTTTTGTAAACATTTTCTACATTGAATAATGCTAAAAATGGCTAAAAGTAGTTTTGCAAGTTCATTAGATATTTTCCCTTTAAGTATATTTTTAAAGAAAGAAAAGAAAAATACCCTGATTCAAAGCAGATTGAGCAGTCAAGGATCACTCACACAGGTGAGCTGAATTGAGCTGATTAGTTGTTAAGTGCTTACAGCTCTTAGTTTAGACTTTGAGGAAATTGTAGAAGATCAGATCCTCCCCTTACCTGATAAGATTTGAAATAATCCTTGTGAAGAAAAGAAAATTGGAATTGTTATAAAAATTATGTTTCTGGATTTGCAAAGTAAAATAAAGAACAAATGAAAAGCAAGAACGCAAAGTGCCAAAGACTTCTTAATTAACAAATACAACAGGAGATTTTGAGCAGCTTCTTGTCTTAAAAGTGAGTTTATAGTAAGAAGTAATTCAAACACTTTAAAGCAGACTTAATGAAATGTAAAGTTCTCTGTGAAATAGCTAACATTTTTACACTCGAATTTTGGTGAAAGTCTTATATTTAAAATATTTAACTGAAAGCTGAAATACTGCATATTCTCTACAGATGCACTGAAGCCTCCTAAAAATGTTAAAGACAACCAGAATTCTGTATGTGGCAGATAGCTGGAAATAGTATCAATTTGATGTTAGGTCTTTAAAGCCTCAGGGTAACTAGATTGAAAACTTTAAAAGGAAAAAAAACCTTTTTTTTTTTAACTTTAGAGTTTTTTGATCATACAGTTTTATTTGACTAAAAGCAGAAACGAGCCTAGAAAAGTGAGATCTGTAGTTCTTCATTTCTGGAAACTGATCATTTATTGTCAAATCCATCCTGCATAAAACTACCAGATAAGATTTTATTATTGCTGTGTTCTCTTACCTGAACACTTCCAATGGCTCCCCATCAGAAGTTAGATTAAAACTCTAAGGCCTGATCTCAAGGACATGACCCTCAAAAATTCAATATAACCCACCTAATCTTATACATGGTGCAAACAGGGATTTGTCAGCCACCATAGTTTAAGCGTCTAAATTGTAAAAACGTAATTATTGACACTATATAAGGAAAGACAAATACTACACATATGACCCACTTCTAAACCTAAAAATTTAGAGTTATAGAAAATAAGTAACAAATAAGGTTAGTGAACTTTATTCCTTTGGCTCTTGTGGAACATTGGTAACCCTGAGCCATAGGCTCTAATTCTAACTAGATAGATTCCTAATCTCAAAAGAAGAAGAAACACATCACCTTTCTTATCAAACCCAACCCCTTCTTTAGTCTATTCATTGATACACTCTTCTATGCTTTTCTGCACTCACTCCTCAAGTCCTAGAATATCTACCAAGGGATACTACAGTATAGTGGTTAGAACACAGACTGCCTGTGTTTTATTCTGACACTTACTAGCTATGTTATCTTAACCAAGTTACTAAAACTCTGTGTTTACTAGTGTATTTGTGGGTATTAAATTAATCTGGCGTAAAATATTCTAAAGAAGGTAGCTGGCAGGGAGTACCTGCTAGGTAAGTGTTTGTTATTATTATTTTTTTCTCCCTTCTTCCTTCAAGGCCTGGTTTAGCTCCCATAAATTCCAGGAAGTCATACAATATCCTCATGCCTTCTGAACTCCAATATCACTTACAATCATTATGACTCCTTTAGTGTTTCATTTTATTCCACTGTGGAAAATAGCCTACACTGTTATACCATTATTTTAAACTTTTTAATGTATTGCCTCTTAAAATAGACTATAAATTCTTTGAGAACAAGAACCATGCCTTATACTTTTTTTTATTCTGCTGAACATATCATTGCATAGAATATGCTCAAGCTGTATTTGTTAATGAATCAAATGACTAATGACTAATGAATCAATAACTGATCATGACAGGGGGAAAATTTCACAGGTTTCAGTATAGAATAGAACATTTGATCACAAGAAAGAAGAATTTCTCTTTCTTTGAAGTGTAGCTACAGTAAATGCTGGGCAGTTATAACTTTTTTTCTGAAAAGACAGTGAGCTTACATTCTACTTATAGGTAATCTGCCTGTTTTAGAGCATATTTATTCCATTTTAACCAAGGTAAAATGATTCTTTATAGGAAAGTAGCTATTAAATTTTCATAGCTTTACCAAGATTGTAAGACTGCTTAACACATTTTATTGGATGTCTTTACCAAGATTGTAAGACTGCCTGACACATTTTATTGGATGAAAAATACAGGTGAAATAGCAAAGATAAAATTTCTTCGAAAGCTCTGTAGACTATTTCATGAGTATATGTAAACTCAGTGCAGCCAGGGACTCACAAAACAGGTCTTTATTGAATATTACACATTAAACTATTCACAAGAAAGTATAGTGTGTACAGAATTTACCAACCATTTCACATCATGGAATATGTGAACAATGATAATATTTTTATGGCACACTAAATTAAGCAGAGAGGATTTCTTAATCCAGGGATAACTGGCACTAGGACATTGGTAGCTTCATCCCTAGAACTCTGGCTACTTTAGGTCATAGCTTACCACTCTGATCAGTAAGAGAACACAAGTCTCATCACACTTATAACCTACCTGCATTGGACATACATCTGTTGGAGAACTCTGCTGCTTTTGCAATTCAAAGTGCTTCAGAAAACAAAACAGAACAAAACAAAAGAGAAGAAAAACAAAACAGTGCTGCAGTCTGTACTGTTCTATATGAGGAATACCTATCATAAGAACATGTAAATCCAGATACAAAATGTATTTTGTTGCATTCCTATGTGCAATACTCTCTAAACCTTGCTCAATTCAGTAGCTGTAGAGCCTATTCCTAGCAGAGATTGGATTTAGTACAAATCATATTAGACATTTCATTCATTTATCTGTTAACATATTCAATGAGATTTGATTGAACACCATCTCTGTGATAGAGTCTAACAGAACCCACAACAAATCTTGGGGAGAGAGAGGGAATCTGATTATTAGAGTTGCTACATTTTATTATTTAAAATGTCTAATTATTAACAAAAAGTGTGACACATAAATAGAAACAGGAAAATATGGCTCATACACAAGTAAGCAATAATCAATAGTACTTGTCCTTGAAGTGCTCACATGTGATATTTACTAAATGAAGACTTTCTTTTTATTTATTTACTTATTTTAAGGTTTTTTAAATTGTGTTATGTTAGTCACTGTACAATACATTATTAGTTTTTGATATGGTGTTCCAAGATTCATTGTTTATGTATAACACCCAGTAATCCATGCAATACATGACCTCCTTAATACCCACTACCAGTCTCACCCATCCCCCCACCTCACTCCCCTCTAAAACCCTGTTTGTTTCTCAGAGTCCACAGCTTCTCCTGGTTCACCTCCGATTTCCCCTTCACTTTTCCTTTCCTTCTCCTAATGTTCTCCTTGTTATTCCTTATGTTCCACAAGTAAGTGAAACCATATGATAATTGAGTTTCTCTACTTGACTTATATCACTCAACATGATCTCCTCCAGT
Organism: Mustela erminea; assembly: GCF_009829155.1. Lineage (NCBI taxonomy): Eukaryota > Metazoa > Chordata > Mammalia > Carnivora > Mustelidae > Mustela > Mustela erminea. The sequence continues at coordinate 66,765,660 of NC_045635.1, read as the reverse complement.
CCCATCGATGTTGATACAAATTTGGGTATTCATCCTTTCTGGTGGTTGTTCCATTGTATATATTCCATTGTATATATGGACCTACTGTAATTATAAAAATTACATTGTATATATGGACCTACTGTAATTATAAAAAAGAACAAAAGGAACTTACGGAGTTGAAAAATATAGTCACTAAAATGAACAAGTTACTACAGAAACTCAAGTGGAGCTTGGAAGTGGCAAAAGAAAGAATCAGCAAACCAAAGACAGGCTAAATGAGATTTTGTGGTCTGAGAGGCAGAAAGAAAAAGCAATGAAAAATAAATGAACAGACCTTCAGAGACCAATGGGACACTACCAAGTGTAATAGCAGAGGCAAATAAAGGTCTCCAAAGGAGAAGAGAGAAAGGAGCAAAAATAATATTTGAAAAATTAAAGGCCAAAATCTTCTCATATAAGAAACAATCTATACATCCAAGAACCTTGGTGAACTCCAAGTAGGATCAACAGAAAGAGATCCATACACTTGGACACATCATAGCTAAACTTTTGAAAGGCAAAAACAAAGCAGCAAAAAAAGTTCATCACATTACAAGGTACCCTCAACATTAAAGAAGTTGACACCAGAAACTGTTGAAAATAAAATGCTGTAGGATAATACATTCAAAGAAAAATATTATTAACCAATGATTCTATTTTATTTTTAAAAATATTTATTATTATTTATTTATTTGAGAGAGAGAGACCATGAAAAGGAGAAGGTCAGAGGGAGAAGCAGACTCCCTGCTCAGCAGGAAGCCTAACGTGGAACTCAATCCCAGGACTCTGGGATCATGACCTGAACTGAAGGCAGTCGCTTAACCAACTGAGCCACCCAGATGCCAACCAATGATTTTATATTCAGCAAAATTATCCTTAACAAATGTAAGAGAAAGTTAATCTTTCCCAGATAGATAATAACAATTTGTCACTAATAGATATATTTTATAAGAAATACTAAAGGGTGTCTTTCAATTTGAAATGAAAAGACAACAGACAATAATTCTAATCCACACAAAAAATAGAGACCTGGAGTAGAGGTAATTACATATATAAATACATACATAAATGTATTTTTATGACCTTTCTTCCTGATTTAAAAAAGACACTTCTATACAGACACCAGGTGGCTCTGTTGGTTAAGTGCCTGATTCTTGATTGACTTCAGGGTCATGAGTTCAAGTCCCATGTTGGACCCCACAATGGGTGCGGAGACTACTTAAAAAAATAAGAGACACTTCTATAAAGTAATAATTATAAAACTATGTGGATCAGCTTTCATACAGATGTAAATTGTATGGCAATTAACACAGAAGACATTGAAAGGAACATAGATATATTATTGGTATTACATTGGCATTAATCTAAATTAAATGGTTATAAAATTTTAAATTTAATCCTCAAGATAATCCCTGAGGGGAAAAAAGTAAACATATAGTAAAAGAAACAACAAGGAAATGAAAATGGGACACTAGAAAATATCTATTTAAGACAAAAGAAGGCATTAATGGAATAATATGGAACAAAATAGAAGTCAGACATTAAAAAAAAAGATAGTAAATGTCAATGAAACAAAGATGCTTTTGGAAAAGAGAAACAAAACTGGCCAGACTTTAACTAGGCTGGCCAAGAAAAAAAGAGAGAAGAAATACATTTTTAAAATCTGAAATAAAAGCAAGGATAATCACTACTAACATTACAAAAATTAAAAAAACATCATGAAAGAAAATTATAAACAATTTTATACCAAAAATTAGACAATCTAGATGAAACAGGCAAATTCCTAAAAAGTGCAAACTACAAAAACTCAATGAAGAGGAGTTGGAAATCTGAATGGAACTCTAACAAATAGATTACAGAAGTAATAAAAAAATGACCACAAAGAAAAGTCCAGGTCCAATTGGCTTCACTGGTGACACCCATCAAACACTTAAATAACACCATTCTTCACAAACTCTTCCAAAAGATAGGAGGGAACATTTTCAACACATTCTATGAAGCTGTTATTATTCTGATACCAGAACCAAAAATATCACAAGGAAAGAAAACTGGACTATATTCCTTGTGAATACAGAACCAATAAAAACAACCTCCCAACAAAATTCTACCAAACCAGATCCATCAACCTTGAAAAGGATTATGCACCATAAATAAATGAGATTTATCCTGGAAATATAATGCAGAATTAGATTTATATATGAAAAAATCAATATAACACATCATATTGATAGTATAAAGGACAATAAACTCATGATCATATCAATAGACATAGAAGAAGGATTTGCCAACCTCAACAACTTTTTGTAATAAAAACACTCAACAAACTAGGTATTGAATGAGTCTTCCTCAATCAAAATTAGATAATTTAAGAAAAGTACACAGCTCACATCATGCTTACTGGTGAAATAATGAACATTTACCCTTAAGATCAAGATTAAGATAAAATGTATGCTCATTCCAGTCTTATTCAATATTGTACTTAAATTCTAGCCAAATTATTAAGCATGAAAAAAGCCATATAGATTGTAAAGAAAGAAGCTTAATTATTTGAGAATAATTAAATATGTGGTAAGTAATTCAGTGTCAATTGGAAAACCTAATATTGTTAAGATGGCACTACTCCCCAAATTGACTTTCCCAAACAGATTAAGCATTATGCCTGTGAAATCCCAACTAACTATTTTTTTTTGCAAATTAAAATCACAATGCAAATTAAAATCACAACAAAATTTTAATTTTGCAAACTAAAATCACAAATTACCAGTACAGATTTATTGGAATAAAAGCAGTGGCAGCAGCAACAAAACAATAAAAGTAACAACAAATTCTGCTCAGATAGAGGATAATCAGGATGACTAATACATTGCTGCTGTACCTCTGCAGTATGGTTTGGCAGTTTCCTAAAAACTAAATACACAACTACCATAAAACACAGCAACTGCACATTTCAGCATTTAGTCAGAGAAATGAAAACTTTTTATTATTTTTTAAATTTTTAATTATTTATTTTTATTTTTATTTGTTAATCATTATTATTTTTTATTATGTTATGTTACCTTCCACAGAAACCTCTACAAAATGACCAAAGCAGCTTTATTTATCATAGCCCAAAACTGGTAGCTACTCATATGTCTATCCACCGGTCAATAGTTACTGTGGTACATCCATACCACAGAATATAATTCAATGGAAATATACTCCCTTCTCACTAATATTTTGATAGCATATATCCAATAATGACTTATTTTAGAAGCATTATGCTTATTGTACACTATTGTTATAGTTTCTAATTTTTTTAAAGATTTTATTTATTTATTTGACAGAGATCACAAGTAGGCAGAGAGGCAGGCAGAGAGAGAGGGGGAAGCAGCACCCCACTGAGCAGAGAGCCCGATGTGGGGCTCAATCCCAGGACCTTGAGATCATGACCTCAGATGAAGGCAGAGGCTTCAACCCACTGAGCCACCCAGGCGCCTCTATAGTTTCTAATTTTTAAGTCAGCATTAAGGGAATGCAATATTTTAATTCTAACATCTTTATCCAGAAGCCAGTTGCCATTTTTGTCTTTTAAGAAAAATTAGCCCTGTGAAAACAGGATTACATTTTATAATGTTAATTTGATTTAGTATCTTCTTTAAAAAAAAAGAGAGATTTTATTTATTTGAGCAAGGGAGAGAGAGACTGTGCAAGACAGCACAAGCACTGGGAGCAGCACAGTGGAAGGGAGAAGCAGGCTCCTTATTGAGCAGGGAACCTGACCTGGGCCTGGATGTGGGGCTCAATCCCAGGACCTCTTGATCACCACCTGAGCTGAAGGCAGATGCTTAACCAACTGAGCTACCCAGACGTTTCCAGTTTAGTATATCCTTGGTTATCAAACTACTCATAGTTTTGGGACCTTGAACTGGTAGATACCAATGTTGTGTCAAAAAGCATCAAAAACCTCAAACACGGGCGCCTGGGTGGCTCAGTGGGTTAAGCCGCTGCCTTCGGCTCAGGTCATGATCTCAGGGTCCTGGGATCAAGTCCCGCATCGGGCTCTCTGCTCAGCAGGGAGCCTGCTTCCTCCTCTCTCTCTGCCTGCCTCTCTGCCTACTTGTGATCTCTCTCTGTCAAATAAATAAATAAAATCTTTAAAAAAAAAAAACCAACACCTCAAACACTTTAAAAAATATGTTCAGTGTGTGTGGACATATACAATGACTAGAATTCAAACTATACATTGTGATTATGGATCTTTTTGTGTCATTTTCTTTTCATGTGTTTTTTTAAAAAAAATTTGATAATGTAATTATAAACTTTTAAAAGTTGGAAAACAAATGTTATTTAAAAATACTATTATTCCCCTCAGTCAAAGTCCAGAAGGAGACACAAGCATATGAACAACTCAACTAAAATATAGCATAACGTGTGTGTGTGAAGTTTCACTCTTTTGTGAATAGCAGCTGGGATCTTTACCCCTTCTACCCACTGGAAAGCTCTGCGTCCTGACTAGCCAGGAGCTCAAAGAAAGTGCCCTGATTCAGCACACCTAAGAACTGTTGGATTTTACTATAAAAATTAAGGTGTGGTGCTGTGTGGTGCTAGGGCCTATAGAGTCTTTGTGTGGTGCTAGGGCCCACAGAGCCTTTTTGAAATGTGACACCTCATCTTTACCCCCACCTCATGAATGTTACAACTACAGAAAAGAATCATGGTGACTAGTTTCAAAGCGATGGTATCTTTGCCAAATACGTCTTTCTTCTGCCTGGAATCATTGTTTGAAGAGAATCTAACCTGAGTTTTATAAAACACCTATTAATGTAGCTAAGTATTTGGACTGTCCATGAATTCCTTTTTTTTTTTTTAAAGATTTTATTTATTTATTTGAGAGAGAGACAGTGAGAGAGAGCATGAGTGAGGAGAAGGTCAGAGAGTGAAACAGACTCCCCATGGAGCTGGGAGCCCGATGTGGGACTCGATCCCGGGACTCCGGGATCATGACCTGAGCCGAAGGCAGTTGTCCAACCAACTGAGCCACCCAGGCGTCCCTCCTTTTTTTTTTTTTTTAAGATTTTATTTATTTATTTGACAGAGAGAGAGAGATCACAAGTAGGCAGAGAGGCAGGCAGAGAGAGAGAGGAGAAAACAGGCTCCCTGTTGAACAGAGAGCCCGATGTGGGGCTCGATCCCAGGACCCTGGGATCATGACCTGAGCTGAAGGCAGAGGCTTTAACCCACTGAGCCACCCAGGCGCCCCCATGAATTCCTTTTAAGCCAGATGCAATATCTATGGAAGTTCAGTAATGAGTAACTTTGTCACTTGAATTTGGGTCTTACTAAGAAATTATGCTTCCTTTAGATTTTTATTTGTTGGTATTTCTATGGGATAATTTTTCCTAAAATTTTAAGCATTCAATAAAATAAAAAAAGGAGAATGATTAGGCATTAGAGTAGTTGGTAAGAGATCACAATATATTCACATCACGAAATATAAAAACTCAATTTCAGACAATATTTAAAGGAAGGTAAAATCCTAAAACATCAATATTTCCCCCAAAATGACCATAAAAATGGAATATAGACTGAATTTTCAAGCAAAAAATATTTAATTTGAAGACACTAATTTTTTTGAAGACATTAATTTTTATCCAGTGTGAAAGCATGATTTTACTGCTGTTTTGTTCTAGCAAAATTTTGAATTATTCATACCATTTTCTATAGCTAAACTACCACTTCTACTTTAATTTTCATGTACAAAATATGTGATCTAAATCCAAAATCAAAATTCTGTCATGTTTAACAGCAAATATATAATTGGATAAAAGAGTTTAATGATACAAATTGTACTCATTTCAAGCTTTTCTGTTATATTTAATTTTTTTAACTCTTTTAGGTACTTAAAAATAAATCTAGTATACATGTATACATTTCAACAAAATAGAAATCTCCCATAGCTATGTTTTGTACATCTGCTCAGTATAATGTGTGGTTACATACTGATGTGAAGTACAAATTTGTAAACATGAACATTTGAAACTTTGACAGGAAATGATACTAGTCTTTTTCCTCTCAATATTTTATTGAAACAGCATGTCAAAAGTTGGCCAGACTACAAATGTAAATAGTTTTAATACTGAATATGTTTCCAATGTTCTATATATCTATTTATTCTGTTTTATGTTGTAATCTAAACCATGTTTATTTACACAGTTTTAATACAAATTATCATTTAATTGGAAACCAAACCTAAGAAGTTTAAATGTATGTGAAGGCACTTATATCAAAGCAACTGCCACCAATGCCTAAGGTATGCATTTGGCTTGTTTTAAACTGATCCAATAAACATGTTAAATTCCAGTGAAATCAACTGGCAAACTGGTGCTGTATCAGAATATTTTTCTTATTTTGGTTAATTGAAGATTTTTCAACACAAAGGCAACATATCTGTAAATTACAGTTAAAACATTGTACTCCCACCCTGTCGATTCAATTAACAAAATACAGCACATGCATTTAGATATTTCTAAGCATATTTAAATCTGTCTTTCCACTTAAATATATATAATAATAGTATAAGTATGCAATGAGTAGGTATTCTTTCTGGTACCTCTTTTTGAGAAGAGAAAGAATTAAAAGAAACAGTACAAATCATTTAAAACAAAACTAAACTAAAACTCTACTGATTTTATAAATTACAATGTGATCTCTGTAATTTGTTAAATTTCATATTCAGATAAGGAAAATATTTCTAATTGAGATTTAGTGAGGAGATAACAACTATATATAACTCTACTATATACCTGGACATATAACTCTATTGTCTGAAAGCATCTAAATTTGTCATCAGCATGTTTGTAGATTTTTGTAAAACATATTTTAAGTATTTATACAAAAAGTTTATTTCAATGATGGCAGACTAAGCATTACACTAATAACACTTAAAATATATATGTTGTCTGCCTTATGTACACCATCATTTTTCCCAAGATTAATTATCAGGAAATTGAAAGGGAAATTTTCCATAATGTCTAATACATGTGTTTATTTTTATTCACCAGGCGCACCTTGTCAGGTTGTCAGCACATAGGATTCTGATCATTCAGAGTGATTCACTGACTATAACTTGCTAATTCTGCTTGTGTACTTCTTTTTTTTTTCTCCAATTGTGCATTTCTTTTCATGACATACACTTCAAACTCATAAAAGAAAAATAAAGTCATGTCCATTTCCAGACCATATGTAGAACTCATGCCTAACAGCAGTGAAATCATAAATATTTACCTTCATAGCTTGGAGAAAATATAACTTTCAAATTTTGTATTACAGTGAATAAGAACAATGATATTAATGTTTGAAAACTCTAATATTATGTAATCCAAAGTTACATATTGGACTTCAAGATGTAATGTCCAGAGGGTTTATCTCTTCTATTTAATGAAAAGAAATAATAGTTTTGATGTTCTAGGTTATTTTATCTAACGTTGTATATTGGTCTTTAAAATGTAATTAATAATTTATCTACTTAGACATGTGTTCTGCAACTAGGCTCAAATAAAGTCCTTAAAAAAAAAGAAAAGAAAGAAAGTCTTTGATTTCAGATTGATTATTCCACAAAATAGAACCTTGCTGACAAGGGAATCTGACTACAGTGCTAGGCTTGACTCAGAGCTGTGTGAAAGTAAAGCAACTTCTATTTATTTACCTATCTAATGTACAGATTTTACAAAGTTGATGAAAAGTTTATTTTCTCTAGATTTACTTGGGGTAAGTCATATTGCCAGGTGAGGTTAAGAATCAGGTTTTATATGTCTAGTCAGCTAAATTAAGATGTTTTCTTTTAAAAGGGGGAAGTTATGTGTGTACACACACACACATACCTATATGATAAAAGCAGATGAAAATAGCAGTTTTAGTTATTAGACTTGGGTATCTATTAAGTATCATTTGCCTACTTTCATTTACTAAGTACTAACTATTTCACACCTTGTCTAATCAAGAGTGGCTTTTGATTTTTGTAGTTTTTTTAAAGCAAGAATAATATTTAGTTGATTCAGTTGAAATTAATAGTATTCTACAGTATTTTGGTATTTATCCCATAGCCATAACAGGATCTAAGACAACACTTCATTCCAGCTATAGATAGCAACAGATGCTATGACAGGGAATCCAGATGTTTAAACAGGAATGGAATTAAGGATCATCATTGCCTCAGGCACAAGAACAGCTTACTTTTTGCCAGATTTCTTAATTCCACCTGTGGCCAGGGGACCCTTCCCCGCGGCCTTGGTAAATTTACCAAGTTACTCAAGTTTCACACTATCTTATTAAGGAGTAAGAATTTATTCAGTATAAAATAGTAAGGACACTAAATGTTAATTATGCATCAATTAAAGTTACTAACAGCTTCCTGCAGATAAGTAACTTGTTCAGAAAGTAGGGGACTGCTTACTTAACTTCTTGAGGTCTCTTCCAGGTCTAATTTTCAATGAAGCTTTTCTCTTGGTTACTTATTCAATTAAAACTATGAACTGACAATTTATAAACATTATACAAAACAACTTAAAATAGATGTTTAGATTCTAACACTTAAACTTTTATACTTTTATATTAATCATCTTTACCAATATAGTTCTGTATTATCAATTTTAAATTGCTAATATGTAACAAAATTATCTGAAATATAAATCATGGGCTACATATACTTGAATGGATACAAAATTAATGCCTTCTCCTAAATAATTATTAAAAAGTAACCCAGAGATTTTCTGGATTTTTCAGTTAAATACTTTCTGTCATTAATTACCAAGTATCTGCCATATAAGCCATCAAACTAAGCTTCATTATACTTTGATATGGGAGTTTCTGCTTTAAAAATTGTAATTTATTTTAACAGCAACCTATTTTGGAGTAGACAGAAATAAAATGTACTTGCTACTTCAATCCATAATTTGATGAACCCAGTTTAGTATGGATAACCCCGGGTAGTAGAGATTTCCTGCCTCAGACTTTTAAAACAGGTGTCCAATTAGTTTGGGCTACAAATAATATTTCATCTTTACTAGAATATTCAGTTTAAATGTAACCATGTGCTGTTCTATCCCTATTCCCAGAAGTAAAGGGGAATATAATTTTAATGCATACATAGGAAGGCACATTTCTAAGATACACTTAAGAGGGAGTAACCATTTTGAGAAAAATTAAATAATAATATGCTCTTCCTAATATGTGTTGGAAAGTTACAAAAAGCAGTTTAGAAATTTGGTTAGTTTGAGAAAAGTCAAGCCAAACCATTGTAATGTGAAGCACCTTGGTTTAATAAATTATAGAGCTAGTGGCATAAAAACTTAAATTTGATTTATTTTAAAGATATGCAAGTTATATGTAGGTTATACTTAGCGACTTTTTAAGATTTTATTTATTTATTTGACAGAGAGAGGGAGAGATCACAAGTAGGCAGAGAGGCAGGTGGCGGGTGGTGGGTGGCAGGCTTCCTGCTGAGCAGAGAGCCTGACGCAGGGCTTGATCCCAGGACCCTGAGATCATGACCTGAGCCAAAGGCAGAGGCTTAACCCACAAAGCCACCCAGGTGCCCCAATATACTTAACAATTTTTTCCAGAAAACTTAGGACCAAGTGAAAGGAAACATTTCATCTTCATAAACTAAAATAAAAATCTCATTTATGCTACTTTTTGTCTAGTCCAATTTACCATGACTGACTCACAAGAGTGGAATTAAACTATACCAATGTAATGATATTTTCATATTTATGGATTCAAATGTAATCTCCCTTTAAATAATAATTTATTAGTCTTTTAGGAGAACTACAATAATTTGTTTTTGTATCATATGATCTCCCTGATATGAGGAAGTGGTGATGCAACATGGGGGCTTAAGTGGGTAGGAGAAGAATCAATGAAACAAGATGGGATTGGGAGGGAGACAAACCATAAGTGACTTAATCTCACAAAACAAACTGAGGGTTGCTGGGGGGAGGGGGCTTGGGAGAAGGGGGTGGGATTATGGACATTGGGGAGGGTATGTGCTTTGGTGAGTGCTGTGAAGTGTGTAAACCTGGTGATTCACAGACCTGTACCCCTGGGGATAGAGTATTATGCCTCCATCAGAAAGGATGAATACCCAACTTTTGTAGCAACATGGACGGGACTGGAAGAGATTATGCTGAGTGAAATAAGTCAAGCAGAGAGAGTCAATTATCATATGGTTTCACTTATTTGTGGAGCATAACAAATAGCATGGAGGACATGGGGATTTAGAGTGGAGAAGGGAGTTGGGGGAAATTGGAAGGGGAGGTGAACCATGAGAGACTATGGACTCTGAAAAACAATCTGAGGGTTTTGAAGGGACGGGGGGTGGGAGGTTGGGGTACCAGGTGGTGGGTATTATAGAGGGCACGGATTGCATGGAGCACGGGGTGTGGTGCAAAAATAATGAATACTGTTATGCTGGAAATAAAAAAAAAAAAATTAAAAAAAAAATAGAAAATCCACACCTTAAAGGTTTTATATGACTGTATTAATTTTTTTTGGATAAATATCAGTAGAACATATTTTAATATCTCATATTCCACATCAGTAATATGATTTCTCTATATTTATGCAAATGTACATGTTTCTACCTCAATAAAATATTGCCTTTCTTTAGGAATGTAATAATTACAGTTTTAAGGTTATTGCTATTAATGGAATATTTATTTTTGCTATTTTCAATAGCATATTTTTCCAATACATTAAATGCTGAAATATAAAGAAACGTATATCTTAGAATAAATGACTGAATTTAATAACAGCAAAAAAAAAAAAAACAAAAAAAAACAAAAAACACCAGGTTTGTTAAAAGAATAAGTAAATAAGCTTCACCTGGGAATGATCCAAAAAATAAAAAGAAATGAAAGATCAAATTTATTTAGAATATTTTGTTTTTCATTTAATCTTTGTTTTCCTTCAGGATTAAATGATTTTTAGGTTGCAATAATTACTTTTTGAAAATTCCTGTCCTTATTTGTAACTTAGAATTGAGATTAGTAGCTTCTCCAACAATAAAGTATAAAAGTATAAGGCAAGTGAACAATGATTTTTCTACAATTACTAGAGAATTACAATAAATATAATTTTCATAGCTAAAACTAAAATTGCTTTGCTGCTTTCAGAGGAATTAAATCCAACTTCTTTTAGTCATTATCAATATGTAAGAGGCAGTTGACATGGTAAACTGACTTCACTGTAATTAAAGGCTTAATCTGGAGTCAATTTTCACCCATAGTCTATCTCATCAAATAATATTTATGGACTATCTTATTTTGAGGCCCAAGGCTACTGTAATCAGAGATTGTTACAGATCATATTTGACCTGTAGCAACCTCTTATGAACATCTGATAAGGCACTTTAAATGCATAACAGAAATACCTCTGATAATAAAACTTTTAAAACCCAAAAGCTCTTGACCTTTCTTTGGCTACAAATAAAGAAAATACATGCTTATGTGTAATTGGTTTAGGAATGTGATTATTCCATTAAAGGCAATGATTGATTGTTGGGTACCAATGAGCATGGCTGCATTTGCCTTCTCTAAAAGAAACTTGGTTATTGTCATTCACTTTGACTTTGAGATGGTTGGCAGCATTTACCAGTCTAGATGGCACTGAGAAATTGTACCTATAAAAACCATAGGAAGGATGGAAAGAACAACCAATTGTTTCCTGGACAATGGGGTTTGGTGATAAAATACTTCCAGGTGCCTGTAATCCATACAACATTTGACTGGAAGAATTAGGTGCCTGTAGACACTGCTCACTTAAGTCTTGAAATGAACTGTTTTTTGAATTGGCGATCCCCAGAGAAGAAAACATGGAAACTTCCATCATGAGAGGGGCTAAACACTGAGAACTGTTGCTACTTGCTAGTCTTTCAGGAGAAGGCAAGATAAGGGGCTGCTGTTGCCAAAAATTAGTTGGGCAAATCTTGTAGCAAAGGGGCAGGTTGATATTGTGCAGATACACCTCTGGACAGGGCATTCCAAGGGAGCCTGTAGGTAAGTGAAATGTAGGCACAGAGCAAGTTGGAAAAAGCAAGGAGTTCAGAGGAGAGGGAGCCCCTCCACTAGAGGTCACTGGAGATGAGCCACTGCTTCCACCTGTGAATAATAATTCAGTCAATGAACAATGAACTTGATGTTCCTAATAAATGAGTACTAAGGACCACAAATATTCTGCTTCATTCTTTTTCACAAGTTCACAGTTCTTTTAACTTCTTTGGGAAAGAATATGCTCATTCCTCTGACCAAAGTTGAAAATGATATCTTTACAAGGACCATTACTACTTTTAGCACTACAATTAGGTATTATGTATTGAGCATTCACTATGCACAAGAGCTGTGCTAGGCACTTGGACATTTATCCAATTAATTACAAAATATGCCTAAATAAATAGTACCCAGAGCCAATTATATCTTACAAATTTAAAAACAATTAAGTTTTAAAAAATTTACAAAAATGAGTATTTGATTAAATTAAACAAATTGGTTGGGATTCAGTAAAAAGCTTCATTCTTATAAAAATATTGGAGCACATGAAAATAATCTTTATAAACTAACATTTAAGTGCACTTGCTAAAGATAATTTTTAGTTAAAAAAGTAAAAATAAAAAGTTCATAGTAATGTCAAGTGACCTTTTATGTTTGCCTAGCATCTGCTAAAGTTAGGGATAGTTATAAAGTCCATGAAAATCTAGACTTTACACCTTATTTTCATGTTTGAATTTTAAAATTTTGACTAAACTTGATGGTTTCTTTTGTGTGTGTGTGTGTGTGTGTGTGTGTGTGTGTGTGTGTGTGTGTCTGTTGTTTTTCTTCTATTTTGTGTAAGCATAGCCTAATTCTTTGTTAACAAGGTGGCAAATGTCTTTTATAATTAAATATTCTAAAGTCATTTGAAAAATGGTACCCCTTTTCTTTGGAACTTGAGAGCAATCTGGACATTTAAGTAATTAAGAAAACTGTATTTTAAATTATCAATTAATGAATTAATGATCATTGTTAGTTTTTTGTTTGTTTTGTTTTGTTTTAGTGCACTTCATGTTGACCTGGATATTTTAAAAGCATGCTGCCTAGATGCTATTAAAGTGTTCATATTTTTATTTTTCTATGCAACTTTGTAAACCAAATTAATACAATCAATACAGTGAAATATTTTACCAAATAATTATTAGACTTGATCTGTTTTCAATGTTATAGTAGTATATAAAATTCAACCTAAATAAAATGTTGATGATTTTCTCCAGTATTTATAAACTTGCGTTAATGTCCTAAGGCAAACAAATTTTAGAGTAAAGACAAAAGCAGTAAAATAATTATATGTTGTTTGCAAATACTCTTTTATTTATTATTAAACACCAGAGACATGAAGGTATACATTCTTCTACCAGAAAGCTTGCATTGTCTAATTATTATTATTATTTAATCATGTAATGCATTATCTGATAAAAACTACCTTGCAAATATTTTTAATGCTTGTGGCAATTAAACTAATTGTGATGACTTAGTGTTGTTTTCAATATTTATTTTCCTTACTTACAGTAAAAGGAAAATTAGAACTAAGTGATGGTAAAATTTAATGGATGTCATTTTAACATGTGTGGAAAGTTTATGAGAAACATATTTATTTCAATATCTAATGTACTTGCAAATAGGGCCACACATGTACCACAGGCAGATTCCAAAGAATGTGAGATAGTGAGTTGCTGAAGAATCCAGGTGAGATTTGGAGATCTCAGGATATGTGATAACTTAAGAAGACTGAAGTCAATAAATCCACCATTACCGCGGCTCTGTTCTTCTCCTTCATGCCAGTTTCCCCCTCTTTTTGCCTCTTACTTTCTCATCAAGTTAAATATACACCCACTATCTTGTAAACCCGCATTCTCTGGCAGGAACTTATCCCCTTGTATAATATTTACTACAGAGGCTCTGACTATTGTTACTTCATTAACATTTAAAAGTAAACATTAATAAAACTTTTCTTACATTGTGTGTCTGCACCAAAAGTTTTAAAATCCAGAGTGGCAGAAGGCCTCCACGGGTAGATCTCTAAAAGCCTATCCAATACAACCCTGAAAAATAGATTCAACTTTCAGCAAGTCCAGAATTCAATTCCTGAAAATAATGATTTATGTAAACTTTTAAGTTATCTTAATACAGTTTTTAGGGGTCAATATCTGAAATATAATATATTTCATTGCTTATAGCCAGACTGCTGAATAAAATTCACAGTAATAATTCCCTGAATAAAAACCTCAGGGATCTAGAATAAGTGATATCTTTGTTTTAATTATTTTAATGAATATATAATATTTGCCCCAGGGGTACAGGTCGAGAATCCTCAGGTTTACACCCTTCACAGCACTCTCCATATCACATACCCTCCCCAGTGACCAGAAGGCAACCACCCTCCCCCTAACCCCCTCCTACCAGCAACCCTCTGTTCTGTGAGATTGAGAGTGTTTCACAGTTTGTCTCCCTCCCGATCCCATCTTGTTTCATTTTTTCCTTCCCTTACCCTGCAAATCCCCCACTCTGCCTCTCAAATTCCTCATATCAGGGAGATCATATGATAATCTTGAAAGTGGATTGGGAGAGGAAAAGAGGAGGCAAGATTTTAGAGACAAAATACTACATTCTTTTCCTACTACGTACCAGTTACAAAACTTAGGACCTCGAAGTCTCTGAGCCACAGTTACCTTATCTGTAATACTTGTGGAAAGTGCTATATAAATATTAGATATGATTGTTATGTTGCTTACCTACTTCTTCTGGGATCTCTAAAACCTTTCGCAAAAGGATTCCTGTCTATTTTCAGTTTGGTAATCTATAGATTAAAAAAAAGAAGAAGAGAGAAAAAGATAAAGATAAAGTCAGTGCCCTCAGTAATAACACTCACCATTGCTTTTAATGGTTACAACAACCACAAAACACTTCAATGTGTAATTTGGCACATTCAATTAATACAAGCATATTGTTAAGTTGAATTTGGAATGGTTACCTCCTTTCTCCCCTGGCACTTTGTTCTGCTTTCCTTTCTCTTTTCTCCTTTTCCACACAATTCATAATCAAATTTGCTTTGATGACAATGCAATATGACGATAATATTTTTTTAGTTGTGGAAAATTCAATCCATATAATGCAGCTTGCTGCCATCCAGAAAGTCCCTCTGGAGCCAGCTCTGCTTTCCCAGGATCAAGTTGTCCTTACCTGCTGGTTTTGGTAAGCTGTCACTGTGGTGAACTCCGTTTCTTTAAAGGAGAATGTTTTAACCCCTTCAGTGGGTAGGGACTGAATCCTGGACAGGTCAACCTTGCTGTCCTGTTCCATCACATGCACACGAGGCTTGTACTTATGCATGGACTGCAGAATGATCTGGAGGAGAAATCATCAAATGTTTTCCTAGAAAGTGGCTTCCCCTCTACAACACTGGTTTCCTCTCATTGGCACCCCCAACATGCCCACATGCAAAAGTGAGGCTAAACCAGAAAGGATAGGTTAGCCACACACAAGGACTTTTCTTTGACACTTAGTTCTGGACAGACATGCTCAGGGCTAAGAGGTTTCCAGATAGGAGTATCACAGCAACAATAGGCAGCCATGATTCCATTTCCAGATGAGACCCTTTCTTGCTTCTAAGTGTGGACAACCATGTGATGTCCCCTGGATCTGACTGCCTGCTAGAAGTTCCCTGGGCTTATGTTAACTGAAGGGGAGCCATAGGACATACCCCACTTCTTAATCCTGGGGTCCTCCATCTCTTTATTTGTGGCTGGCCCAGGGCAAGGCCAGGCATGGCAGGGGGAAGATGCATATGAGAATAAGACTCAGATCCAGGTAACCTATAAATAACCTCTTTCACAAGTGAGTTGTGGAGGGGATTTCTGTCATACCATGCCAGACAGAAGGTGCTCATCTAGGAGAAGGCAATCAGAGCCCACAGCGATTGCCCTGGAGTCTGAGATGCAAGAGAGCTCCACAAAGTGCATTCCCTTCCACACTCTCAGACCAGGATTTATGGCTTAAACAAATCTCATTTGATCTTCAAACTCCTTTCATTCACCCTTCCCAAACCCCAGCACTCTCAGATGCCAAACAAAGGTCGTAGGAGCTACTTTGGTCACAAGCCCAGAACTTGAACAGTTCCTAAAGACCACCCGGGAGAAGCATTTTACACCTCTCCAGGGTAACATGCAGGCTGATGATGCCTTGACACCTCCATCCCCTCCTCAAGACAAAGGATTTCAAACACTTACATGGCCTTTGTCATCCATCTCATTGTTGGTGAGTTTCAAGCGATCAAAGCTGATGATCTGCTGCATCCAGGTGTCTCCAGAGCAGGGTGAGTGCGGGTGAACATAGAACCTGGGAGTAATGCATGAGTGGTCTGTATTCCCAGCTACCATCCACTGTGAGCTATGGTACACATACCTAAAAAAAGCAGAGAGTGTGGCTTTAGGTGCAATGGGCCAAAGCCAGGTGCATGTGAGGAAGCCTGCTGGATCTAGTCCTAATGACACCGGCCAAGGTTTGCCTCCTAATCCCAAAGAAGATCCAACTTGATTTCCAAAGGGCGTTCAGAGATAAAAAGCAAACCATATACAAACACATGCCATTAAAATGTAATGAAGTTCCAGGGCAAGTATAACATCATGGGATTTCAGAGTCTGGTTTGTATTTCCTCACGGAAACAACCACAGAAATTGATCTAATCCACTTTGCTGTGCATAGACAGTTTAAAAACCCTCATGGCTTAAGCCAGAAGCATCAGAGTCAGAGAAAAAGCAAAAGAGAGCATAACGTGTCTCTCCAATCCACCTCCACCTCGGCCAGTGGCCCTCAAAACCCTTTCACCAACAAGGCTTCACATCAGAACACCACCTGCAACTCTAGCCCATGAGGCCTCAGGGCTGATTTCACCCTGTTTCCAATATCAACCACTCAATTGTGCACTGCATTCCCAAGCCAGCTCAAACGCAAGAAGCAAGCCACTTGTTCTATTTACAAACTGCATCTCCAGTAGGCTCTTGAGCTGTGCTTTCTCTTTGCCCCTCAAATCCAGCCCTGGGCATCATGCGTGTTCTCTCTTAGAAAGGCTAGATATCCACTTCAGTGGAATGCTCACAGCCTGAGTAAGAGTGGCTCCTGCACAACCCCATAGCCTCTAAGCCAAGTGCTGGCATAGCTGCACGTCTGGAATGCTACGCCCGAGAGACCTCTTGGCTTTAGATCAATTTGAACACTATTAGCCTGCTCTATTAGAGAGCCTGATTCAAAAAGAAAGGTTATTTGTAATTTCTAGGACCCAGCTGCCGCTTCAGAAGAGAAGCTAAAGAAGGAAGAAATGATACACCGAAATATGGTAACTGTTAAATTAGCATTAGATGATAAATCAGAACATCACTCCAGGACCCTGATGCCAAAGTAGCACAACCCAGAGCCCAGTGCAGCCCCAGAAGCACAGTCACTTCTCTCTAAATTTCTTCAAACAACCTCTTAACTTCCTGAGTCCATACCCTCTGCAGTTGGCACAGCCAAGGCCAGAGTGGTGGGTAGGTAAATGATGTGGAGTACTTTGAAACGCAAACTGGCACCTGTTCCAGGAGTGGGAGGAAAGAGGAGCAAGACTGCTCCTCTCAGTCTGAACCTCCATTTGAGTGAGAATATTCAACTCCCAAAGTGCACAAGAGAGCAATTTCACCACCACTCCCATGGTAGAGTTTTCCATATAACATTCTCGGGTTCCATAAGTATCCTCATTCCCAGACTTGGTCTGGGGTATCCTTCTTTTGGCCTGGTTACCTATAACGCTTGGAATCTACTGGCACCACGTCGATGGCCACATAGTACTTCTTCCCTGGGTCCAGCCCTTTCACTTTGACTCGAACAGAGGGGAACATCCGCCTGTGGGAAAGAAAACGGCCACTGACCTAGTGCTTTTAGAGACATTTGGAGTGGGATGGGGTGGGGAGACAAGGGAAAAATGAAGATATTCACAATACCTTCCTCATTATAGGACAGATTCCAGGAATAATATTTGCTACATGGAGAAAGATTGTTGATTGTATGCTTGATTGAACAAGTTCAGGATTGCTGTGTGGAGCAGAATATTCTTACCACAAGGCTTTGTCCACCCCACTCCCTACCATCACCACTAATAAAAAGCCTTGTAAGAGAAAGTAGAGAAAAAAAAAAAACTGTGCCTGGGCCCTCAGTGTCAATGGTACTTTCTGTAAGGCAGATTTGGGAAAGACTGAAACTAAGAGGATTCATGTAAAAAAAAATAATAATAATAAAATATAAATAAATAAATAAATAATAACCCAGCTGATGTGATGCTGCCCCAAAGCAAAAGGTGAAAGCAGAAAAAGCCCACTTCAAATTACCCCAGGCTAGGTTGGGATGGTAGGCTGGGTTATCGTCCACTGATAACTGTGAGGCTTTAAGGAGAATTTCTTGAAGTCACTGCCTACAAGAAAGAAAAACTGAGCCACTAATAGTGTGATTTATTGAGAGGACGTGACTTTCTAAAACCTGTGGGATGACAAGGACAGATATAGAGTATGAAGCTGGAGGCACCGCATCTTATGACTTCCTACTGTGTGCGTTCTTTGAACATCTTGTACAGAGCCGAACCTGCCAGCCTTTGTAATGATCATCTCAGTCCCAATGTCATGGAATCTCTTCCACAGTTCAGATCCTTGAAGTTCCATTTGGATAGCATCTTTCTCTTCCAGATTTTTGCAGCTGCTGTTATCACTGTCGCTGCTGCTATAGCCAGAGAAAGCAGTTGCTGAGGGCTCGGTCTTGGGTCGCTTTTCTGCTGGACACAGAGACACCAAGAGTTTGACAGAGGTTCGACAGAGGTTCGAAGTTCCTGCGTCCCCTTCTCACTGATACCTGTCTTGGAGTAGACTGGCCCCGCTGCTTCTCTGGGAACCTTGGAAGCGTATATTCAAGTTCCCCACAACACCCTCTGTGGCCTCCGGATGGGGAGAAAGGGACCCAGATCGCGTCCTGGAAAAGGCTCCTGTCCTTCTTCAAATTTGCCCATCCTTATTCTCTTGAGACTTTTGGACCCTGAGGCTGAATCCCCCTGCCCCAATCTAAATGCCTGCCTGCTTCCTACCCGGAGAAACAGCTACCATCTGGCTCTCACAGCCTGGGAGGTTGCTGAGTGTAACTTCACAAACGTACAGGGAAGCTCCCCTTCACCGCAAATGAACGACAGCAACACGCACTGAACCTGGAAGCCCTGAAGCTTCCCCTATAGCCAAGTGACCGAGGTGTCTCCGTGGTCCCAAATGTGGCCATCCAGCTGGACCAAAGCGTCCTAGTGAGGGCTAGCAGCCCTCTCTCAGCTTCGGGAGTAGAGCTGAGATTTGCAGGACAGCATGCTCTGGTAGCAGGCTCAGGGTTTGGGGGCTGCGGTAGGAATACTTACCGGGCTGCTGACTCTTTTCCCTTGCGGCTCTTCTCTTTCTCTCCTCCTCTCCGCCCTCCTTTTCCAGCAACTCAGCCTGAGTCTCCTCTCTTGGGTCTTGCAATTTTCTTTCCCCGGGTCTCTGCACCAAGGCTTCCACAGAGAAGGCAAGTGCCCGAGAGCTCAGAGCCATCCCAGGAGGGGGTGAAGGGAATGTGCAATGCAAAGTTTCAACTTGAGCTCAGTTAGGGAGGGAGAGAGAAGGGAGGGTGCAGAGGACAGGGCAAGGAGGGAAAGCAGGAAAACCTCCAAATTAGAAAAACCGTTTCTGAATCTATAGTCAAAGAAAGAAAGAAAGAGAAAGTGTATGTGTGTAATATATATATATATATATATATTTTTTTTTTTTTTCTTTTTCCCCTTTGAATAGACAGAATGAAAGTAGAGGAAGATCAAACTGGAGCCAAAGTCCTCTGGATTCTAGTCTCTCTTCCCTTTGTGGTTTCCTCTCTCCCAGTGGACATGTGCAGACCATCAGCCCTCAAATCACTGAATCCAGGACCTGGCAATGAGCAGAGATTGGCAAGCTCAGGCCTTTTTAGGGAGCCGACCTGCCTCCAATAGCTGCTCAGGCAGCTTGGATTGGGAGATACTGTTGCATACTACTGAGTAAATACCAGGCTGGTCACAGGGTCCACTGTTTGTTTTGGAAACTGTTAAGGTATATATAAAAACAAACAAACAAATAAACAAAACCATCATGAAGGACAATTCAGAGTCTGACAGAGGAAGGAGGAGGGGTGGGGGTGGGGTAGGGGTGTGGGTGGAGAGAGGGTTATGCATGGCAGGAAAGGGTAGAGGGATACAAAATGTTGCTCTTTAACAGTGAATTATGAAACTCAAAGCTGTGTGAAATAATCCCTCATGAAAGGCCACTTTTCCAACCAAAGTCCAAATATTATTGAACCAGATTCAGAGAAGTATATCTGGGTCCTTTGCTTTACAGCAACCGTGGAAAAGTAGAGGAGTGCAAGCTTTCTGGACAATTTTGTTCTAGAGTTATGTCTCAAATTGAGTGGATCATGTTCTAGTCTATCCTGTCTATCCAGGTGGGGATGCAAGGGCCAGCATGGGCAGGAGCCTCTCAGATGCCCACTGTCAATGCTCAGAGTAAACCTGGGCCTTCAAGCTCTGCCTCTCCTGGAGCCCAATATTCCTATACACAGCCTCTTCTTACTCATATGTCTTAATCATCAAAGACAACCTAAGGACTCCAGGGCCACCAGCAAACATCAACATGAATTTTGTTCCAAACAACGCTGCACCTCAGAATGTTGGGCTCAAATAATGTGTGTCTCCTGGAATATATTCCTGGGCTGGGTTTTACTTTTCCTTAAATTGGGTAAGCAAATCTTTTTGTGTGTGTCAGGAAGAGAGTTGTCTACCACTTTCAAGGAGCATGTCTGTGCATGTAGATATGAGATGTCTGCTGTGTGCATGGGAGTTGGTCTGCCACTTTTCATCAGAAATAAGAAATCAAGCATCCCTGGACTCTTTGGCAGACTACGTCCTAACTAAAGATATTTGTATTTGCTTAGAAAGTTTCTCCTGTTCTCCTCTGACATATTTGTTCAAAGAACATTTAAAGTCCATCCAACTCTGTTAAAAATAGGATGGAAACTGAATGAACTAATAGTATATCAGTACTAGAGTTTGACAATAAACAATTTCTTGTGGCCTGTTAGTTTCAGTTCCTTCTGTACAAGTGTGAGGTGATAATGGTGGTGGTGGTTGAATTGGGTGGGGTGAAAGCATGCCCAGCTGATCCATGGGAAAGTAATTTTCAGGCAATTAGGCGATTGGGTATGATTTTGATGATATGGCAAAGGGTTAATTGCAGCCTGAATGCTGCTGAATGGTTTGGTTCAATAACCAATTATCCACTACTTACCATGCAGGGCTGGGAAAGACACTACCCTTAACCTTCAGGGGCAGAATGAAGCACAATGTACAAAGCACTTGAGCTGAAAAACAGCCAAGTCTGAATGTGATCTTAACCACATCTTCATGAGCATTTTTTTCTTTCTGCAGCCATTTGAGGGGAGGGGGATGATATTAATGCATTTTCCCATCCTTCCTTATTCAGAAGAAACTTTTTTTTTAATCTATTGTATGTTCTTAGCTAAAAGACACAGCTCAGAAACAGAAAAGTCAAGAGTTCATTTGTTAAATTTAAAGTGTTAATCACAATGTACCACTTGCATTAGTGTCTCCTAATATGGACTTTTTTTTTTTTTTTTGCTTTTGAATGATTGCTCACTTTATTGCTAAAAAGCGGGAAATTATGTTGTGTAGCAAAGGAAGGTTTTGATTAATTGTTTTGTTTTGTTTTTTAACCCAAGTTTCTGGGAAAATAAGGCAAAATATGTTTGTTACAACGTCCATTCTAGTATTTCAGACTATTCGCTGTATGATGTAATATTTTAAATAAGATAAATACCATATCTTGAGACATAACTTCCTTTTTTAGGATAAACTTATTCCTCAATATTTATTACACACACCTAACTCAGTCATCTAGGACTTATTATTTTGTAATAGAAACTTTTTCCATTCACATTTCAGTATCTATCCAATGAAATAACTGGGATAAATGGAGCTCAGCTCTCCCTCATGTGTACTAGACTAAAGTGTAGTTAATTTCTGTTTACTTTTATCTGAGAGAAAAATTATTGCAAGCCACAGAAACAGTTTTGCAATCTGTCCAGCTGCTGGAGCACTGGACTGTCAGGTACTGGGGGCATGAGGGAGATACATTTATGTCAGTAATTAATTTTCCACAGCTGGGAGTCACTTTTGAGTACTTTCTGTTTTAACGAGAACACCCACAAACCTCTATAAGAGACTTTCAACCCACATGGGACATGGAGGGAGGGCGACTCTGGGGCTCATAAGTACCCACTTTAGAAAGAAGGATAATTTTTTTAAAAAATTGATAATTGGAAAATACTTACAGTAAAGTGTTGATTTTGAATTACAAAAAAAAAGTTAAAACCAGAAACACAGAATTTATCACTTGAAGGAAAAATAAATTCGTGGTTAACACACATCAGATCTATTTAAAATAGATAGATAAATTGATAAATATAGGTAAAGAGTATATAGATGTGCCTTAAAGGATATATGGTTTATTTGAGCTCTTACTCGCAAGGGGGAGGAGCCACCAGAGGCAACCCCTTGGAAAGTAATATCCCAATACGAGAGTGCCCTGCGCCTGGGGACCAGCATTAACTCGGGAGCCTAGTAGGAAGCACTCAAAAAGAGCAAAGGATCACCGGGGGGAAATTGCGGGAATCGGGGTGTTAGGGTTGGGGCTTAAATCCCCAGACCCAGGACAGCCACCCCTGGTGCAGAGCCAGAGAGAGTGCAGCAGAGAAACCAGGTCTCAGTCACTGAACCACCAGAGCGCCTGAGAGTGCTTGGCGCCTGGCTCCCGTGAGGGGCTGGGAACCTCGCCAGCCAACAGAAGCACAGCCTTTTTGCAGTCCCCATGCAAGTGCCCTGCCATGCCATCAGAGTCCCAGTCTTGCCCCGCGCCCTCCCCTGAGAGAGGTGCACACAAACGCCAGCCGGGTGCTCTCGGACAGGAAAGACCAGGCGCTACCAGCCCAGGCCAGCAGGAAAATCTCAGTGTGTGATCACTGCTTGGAACTTCTCTGGCAGTCTGGAGCTGCCCAGACAGCCGCCACTGCCATGGTTTTGGGTACAAGCAAAAAATCCTGAGTCCCCAGGGACCGCGACTGGGAACCTGCTCTACCAGCGGCCAAGAAGGGATTTATATGGGCTCTGCAGCCAGACTGAGGCTTCTCTCTGAGAGGGAGGTCAGGGTGCAGTTTGCTTTCCTCTAAACCTACAAAAACCATCAAAAGTGGTCAAGGCAAGAGAGAAAAACAAAAGTGAACAAATATAAAACCTCCAGAGAACAAAAGCCTGAAAAAACCAGTTTCCTCAGAGCCCACCCCCTTGAGAGGGGCGGGAGGACTTAGCTGAGAGAACTTCAGGGACTGAAAACCCACGTGGCAGTCCCCTCCCCCAGAAAACCAACCAGGAAAGCAAAAAAAAAAAAAAAAAAAAAAAAAAAAGAGGACAAGAGAACAACCACCACTACTTCATAGGACAATTTTTATTATTAATTCGATCCCACTATTCTGGCTCATTTTTTTATATAGTTAATTTTTTATTATTATATAGATAAATTTTTAACCTATTTACCGTCACAGTGAGATGTCCAGTACATCAAATTCCATAATAACCTTCTAACCTGAACTTTTTGATACATACACCTGTGTTTTCCTTTTGCATTTCTATTTTTTAAATTTCTTTTTTTTTAAAATTTTAGTTTAATTTAGTTTATTCCTTTTTTTAGTTTTTATTTTCTAATATTCATATAGAGTTAAACTTCAAGGTAATCCCCTTTCCCCAATCAGTGTCACCCCTATAGGTAAACCAATTCCTAATCCCCCCTTATCTTAGGAAAGTTGAGTCCTTTAACAAAGATATCAAGATACATCCAGGAAGAATCAAAACAACCTTCCTCACCCACACTGAGAATTTACAACCACTCTCCCATCTTTTTCTTCCACCAGTATTTCTGTGTTTTTGTGTTTGTCCTGATAGTATATAAATCTTACACTCAGGGTTCATTTTGACAAGGTTCTTCCTTTATTTGCATATATAAATATATATATGTGTATATATATACACATATATATATTATTTTTTTCTCTTGTCATATACTTTTATCAGTCTTTTTGTTTGTCTGTGTCTGTTTGTATACTTCATAAATCTTACCTTGGGGCCCATTTGGGCTAAACCTTCTCTTTTATCTCACCTTTCTTTCCTGTCTCTCTCCCTCTCTCTTTTTTTTCTTTTCCTTTTCTTTTTCCTCTCATTTGGGTGGGGAACCCTGATTGCTCAGAAGCATTCCAGGGTGCACCTTGACTGCACCATAGTCGATACACCCAGCTACACCCGTTCAGCCATCTCTCACCAAAATGACTAGGAGGAGGAATGCCCAACAGAAGAAAAATACAGAGGATGGGCCTTCTGCAACAGAGCTAATGGCTATCAACATAGACAATATGTTGGAAAGAGAATTCAGGCTAACAATTATCCAAGCAACAGCTAGGTTGGAGAAAGCCATGGGTGACCAAACGGAATTGATTAGGGCAGAACTGAAAACGACCAGAGATCATGTTTTCAATATTAGGGAAGAGCTGAAAGCTATCAGGGATGAGCTTCATAATGCTCTCAATGAGTTCCAATCTAATCTAAATTCTCTCAATGCTAGAGTAACTGAGACAGAAGATAGAATCAGTGATCTGGAGGACAAACAGATAGAGAGAAAGGATCAGGAGGAAGCCTGGAACAAACAGCTTAGAAGCCATGAAAACAGAATCAGGGAAATAAATGATGCCATGAAACATTCCAACGTCAGAATTATTGGAATCCCTGAAGGGGAGGAGAAAGAAAGAAGTCTAGAAGATATAGTAAAACAAGTTCTTCATGAAAATTTTCCAAATCTCGTGAATGGAACCAGCGTTTATGTACTAGAGGCCAAAAGGTTTCCCCTTAAGATTACAGATTCTCGAAAGTCCTTGAGACACCTAATAGTAAGAATGAAGAGTTATAATTGTAGGCAGAACCTCTTGAAAGCAGCTAGGACAAAGAAGATCCTTACGTACAGAGGAAAGCTCATCACAATAACGTCAGACCTGTCCACAGAGACCTGGCAAGCCAGAAAGGGATGGCAAGATATATTCAGGGCACTGAATGAGAAGAACATGCAGCCAAGAATACTTTATCCAGCAAGACTGACATTCAAAATGGATGGAGAGATAAAGAGTTTCCAGGACCGGCAAGGCTTAAAAGACTATGCAACCACCAAGCCGATACTGTAGGAAATATTAAGGGGGATTCTTTAAAGGAGGAAAAAGCCAAAGAATAGCATTGAACAGAAATATAGAGACAATCTACAGAAAGAAAGATTTCAAAGGTAACATGATGTCAATAAAAACGTATCTATCAATAATCATCCTCAATGTGAATGGCCTAAATGCACCCATAAAATGGCACAAGGTTGCAGACTAGATAAAACGACAGGACCCATCCATATGTTGTCTACAAGAGACCAATTTTGAACCTAAAGATACACCCAGACTGAAAGTGAAGGGATGGAGAAGCATCTTTTATGCCAATGGGCCTCAAAAAAAGGCTGGGGTAGCGATTCTCATATCAGACAAATTAGATTTTAAACTAAAGACTGTAGTCATAAATACAGAAGGACACTACATCATTCTTAAAGGGACTATCCACCAAGATGATCTAACAATTGTAAATATCTATGCCCCCAATACGGGAGCAGCCAATTACATAAGAAAACTGTTAATCAAGATAAAGAGTCATATTGATATGAATACACTAATCGTTGGAGATCTTAACATGCCTCTCTCAAAAATAGACAGATCATCGAAGCAGAAAATCAATAAGGAAACAAGAGCATTGAATGACACCTTGGACCAGATGGACCTCATAGATATATACAGAACATTCCACCCTAAAACAACAGAATGCTCATTCTTCTCAAGTGCACATGGAACCTTCTCCAGAATAGACCACATACTGGGTCACAAATCAGGGCTCAACCAATACCAAAAGAATGAGATTATTCCCTGCACATTCTCAGATCACAATGCTTTGAAACTGGAGCTCAATCACAAGGAAAAGTTCAGAAGTAACTCAAACACCTGGAAGCTAAAGACAACCTTGCAAGACCACGGATTGCATGGAGCACTGGGTGTGGTGAAAAAAATGATGCTGTTATGCTGAAAATAAATAAACTTAAAAAAATTAAAAAAAGAAAGATACAAAAGAGCAAGCACTGGAAACAACAAAGACCTCATTATATAAATAAATCATGTTTTAATTACTGGGAAAGAAGGAGAGCATGAAAGATGAGCAAAAGCACTGGTTTATATGTGTTGGCAAATGAAAGCTTGTCTTTAATAAACTGGGTCCAACAGACCATTCTGTATACCCTGGAGGCAACTCACTCCAGTCATTGCTGAGTTAGAGGATTGACTAAATCATCTCCGTGAAGGCAGTTAACTAATTGCCACTTAAACTTTGGACTTGGTACCTCCAGCCTAAAACTTGACTCACTTGACAGCACCTAAAAAAAAGGTTGATACATAGTTGAAATACACATGTATTTATATTTTTTTAAGATTTTATTTATTTATTTGAAAGAAAGAGACACAGTAAGAGAGGGAACACAAGCAGGGGGAATGGGGAGGGAGAAGCAGCCTCCCTACTGAGCAGGGACCCTTATATGGAGCTCAATCCCAGAACCCTGGGATCATGACCTGAGCTGAAGGCAGATCTTTAACAACTGAGCCATCCAGGTGCCCCTATATTTTTATATTTTATCAATGTGAATCCAGAGTTATTTAAATTGTGCACATTCATATCTCTAACGGTAAGTAATTAATGAATTTTTCAAGGTATTAAGCCAGTGAGTCTTTGGAAAAGAATTGGATCAGGGGGTTTAGAATATAGCTTTTTATTAAATACTAAATAACTCTGTATCGCTTTTCACAATTGATTTCCATTCTCAGATTGTAGTCCCTAGTTTAAACTGAAACCTAGTCATTACTTTCCATTTCGGCAAGCCTAAAACTTTACAGTAATTTTTACTGACACACACATCCTTATTTCTCTCTCCTTGTCTAGGGACTAGCTAGAACGTCTCTTGATGTTTTAATAAGCTTTGGTGGCTGGAAGAAAAATTTTACAATAAGCATTTTTTTGTGTGTATGTGTGTTTGCATGTGCTGTGAAAATGACTACAAGTTTATATTTAAAGGAAAAATATCTGAAGTTATGCATGAAAAAGGTGACAGTAAACATTTTCTTCAAGATTTTTTTTTTCTAACAGAAATTCCACCCTCTATTCTCCATCATTTCATTTTGGCATTGAAAAGATTTAGAATTCAGTGTTGAATGGGTTTTAGTGAGTTTATCTAGCATAGCTACTTCACTGTTCAGTTTTCTTCTAGATGACATAGTGATAAAAACTGGAGCCACCATAGAATGCCTATGCTCTCCAGGGCACCAGAGCTGGTTCAACTTGAGGATATTGGTTTGACAGAGCTCTAAGTCTATTCTGCCAAGTTCTCCAGAAACTATAAGCCAGCCTAGATCAAGCTGCTATGGAGGGATCTGCTGATAAAAGACTCAATGGGTCTCTATTCCACCTCCTTCTCAGACTCAGTGTCTCTTCCTTGATGTCTTTCTCTTTGTCAGGCTACTTGAATTTTTCTGTGTATTTCTGTCTCAGACTCTGTGTCTTTCAATTTGGTCTTTTTAAAAAATGTTATTTTATTTTTTTTCAATGTTCCAAGATTCATTGTTTATGCACCACACCCAGTGTTCTATGCAATACGTGCCCTCCTTAATACCTGCCACCAGGCTCATCTAACCCCCCCACTCCTCTCCCTTTCAAAGTCGCCAGTTTGTTTCTCAGAGTCCACAGTCTTTCAAGGTTCATCTCCCCCTCTGATTTCCCCCAATTCAGTTTTCCTTGCCTTCTCCTAATGTCCTCCATGTTAATCCTTATACTTCACAAGTGAGACCATATGATAATTGACTCTCTCTGCTTGACTTGTTTCACTCAGCATAATCTCCTCCAGTCACATCCACATTGATACTGAAGTTGGGTGTAAGTTGTACAGAATTAGCCATATCAGCCTACAGCAATTTCCTTGGCATTCCTTTCACTTTCTGATGCTTTCTTTACTCTCCTTCTCTGCCTTGAAGGCAGGTGGTGTGTACGTGTGTGTGTGTGTGTGTGTGTGTGTGTGTGTGTGTGTTTGTAGGGTTACAACAGGGGTGTCTTAACTAAAGCTCTGATGAGAACAGAAGGAATAAGTAAAAAAAAAAAAAAGGTATCTTTTGACACACCCTGCCCTCATCCCACTGGCAGTAGCCAATTTCCCATATTTTGGGGCCTCAGACATCCTACTGAGGGTGAGGGACTGCAGTCAAATGAGTGCAAGGAGAATTGAGAAAAAGCCTTCTGGCTCAGTGATCTGGAGCTCTTTGGGGAAGAGCCTAGGAAGAAAGTTTCACTGCTTTTCGCTCACTTTTCACTCACTTCTCAGTGCTAGACGCTCACCACTCATTTGAATATGCTTCTTTCAGATATGGGTGAGCTGTAGACCAAAGTCCTCACCTTCTACTGGGTCAAGTAGGCCTCTTGCTTTAGCTCCCTTGCTCTCTAAGCCTGTCTGATACCAGTTCACTGGGCCTGGGGCCTTCTGGCAGAGTCCTTGCTTAAGAAAGGGACTATTACTGGGTCTTTCTGGTATCATTTTGCTCCCTCAAAAGACAGGCCACATTTAACCTTCATTCATTTTAAGAGCATTAACGTTCCACCTGAAGTGCCCCAGAAGAGGTTTCAAGATCCCTGTCACAAAACCCCTCCCCCCCACTCCTGCAGGAGTGAAGAAGAAGGTAAAATGAATAATTATGACTTCAGTTGGATCTTCCTAATTTTATAGATTTGCCTAGTGATTGCTAAAAAGAGAGGCAGATGTTGAGAATATTTTTTTTGCCCAAGGCCTCCAAAGAAAACCCACAGACTGGCCAGTAAGACTGGAGATTTTACATGGGAGACAAGAAATGGTTGGTCACAGTGTCAAGAGGCCAGGAAAGCCTGTGATCAGAAAGCTGAATTTCAGGATGGATTCATTCTTTCCATAAATTTCAACACCAATTCATCTCCAAAGTCCAGAGGAGAATGGCCTGGAGCCAGGGTGCAAAAGAATGGGATGTCATGGCATCCAGCTTCCTGGTATGAACCCAACACATGCCTTCCTCCACATGGAAAACTGCATTGACTAGAAGACAACCATTAAGGTAAAATGCAAGTTTGTGACTTTATTTTATTTTTCAAGTTATTATTTAAGAACCCGTTAGTTAACATATAGTATAATAGTTTCAGAGTAGAATTTAGAGATTCATTACTTACATGCAACACCCAGTGCTCATCACCAGTGTCCTCCTTAATACTCATCACCCATTTAACCCATTCCTATGCCCACCTCTCCATGTAATTTTCAGTTTGGTCTCCATAGTTAACTGACCAGTAAGACTGGAGATTTTACATGGGAGACAAGAAATGGTTGGTCACAGTGTCAAGAGGCCAGGAAAGCCTGTGATCAGAAAGCTGAATTTCAGGATGGATTCATTCTTTCCATAAATTTCAACACCAATTCATCTCCAAAGTCCAGAGGAGAATGGCCTGGAGCCAGGGTGCAAAAGAATGGGATGTCATGGCATCCAGCTTCCTGGTATGAACCCAACACATGCCTTCCTCCACATGGAAAACTGCATTGACTAGAAGACAACCATTAAGGTAAAATGCAAGTTTGTGACTTTATTTTATTTTTCAAGTTATTATTTAAGAACCCGTTAGTTAACATATAGTATAATAGTTTCAGAGTAGAATTTAGAGATTCATTACTTACATGCAACACCCAGTGCTCATCACCAGTGTCCTCCTTAATACTCATCACCCATTTAACCCATTCCTATGCCCACCTCTCCATGTAATTTTCAGTTTGGTCTCCATAGTTAAGAGTCTGTTTCATGATTTGCCTCTCCACACACAAGGGAAATCATATGGTATCTTTCTCTCTCTGACTGACTTATTTGGCTTAGCATAATGCACTCTAGCATCATCCATGTCATTGCAAATGGCAAGATTTCATTTTTTTTTGATGGCTGAGTTATATGATATATGATCTATATCTATGTCTATATCTATATCTATATCTATATCTATACCTATATCTATCTATCTAATCACCTCACCTTTATCCATTCTTCAGTCAATGGACACATGAACTCTTTCCACAATGTTACTATTATTGATAATGCTATAATAAACATTGGGGAACACATGTCCCTTCAAATCAGTATTATTGTATCCTTTGGGTAAATACCTAGTAGTGTAATTGCTGAATCGTAGGGTTGTTCTGTTTTCAATTTTTGAGGAATCTCCATAACTTTTTCAGACTGGCTACACCAGTTTGCATTTCCACCAATAGGGTAAGAGGGTTTTCCTTTCTCTGCATTCTCATCAACATCTATTGTTCTTGTGTTGTTAATTTTAGCCATTCTGACAGGTGTGAGCTGATATCTCATTGTAGTATTGATTTGTTTTTTCTTAATGATGTGTGATGTTGAGCATCTTTTCATGCATGTTAGCCATCTGAAAGTCTTCTTTGGAAAAGAAATGTCTATTTATGTCTTCTGCCCATTTCTTAACTTGATTATTTGTTTTTTGGGTGCTGAGTTTGATAAGTTCTTTCTAGATTTTGGATACTAACCCTTTATCATATCTGTCATCTGCAAATATCTTCTCCAATTGCAGAGGTTCTCTTTTAGTTTTTTTTTTTTAATATTTTATTTATTTATTTGACAGAGAGAAATCACAAGTAGATGGAGAGGCAGGCAGAGAGAGAGAGAGAGAGGGAGGCAGGCTCCCTGCTGAGCAGAGAGCCCGATGCGGGACTCGATCCCAGGACCCTGAGATCATGACCTGAGCCGAAGGCAGCGGCTTAACCCACTGAGCCACCCAGGCGCCCTCTTTTAGTTTTTTTTATTGTTTCCCTTGCTGTGAGAAGGATTTTTAACTTGATGAAGTCCAAGAGTTCATTTTATCTTTTCTTTCCCTAGCCTACAAAAACTTTTCTACTAAAAAGTTGCTAAGACCAGTGTCAGAAGGGTTATTGCCTGTGTTCTTCCCTAGGATTTTGATGGATTCCTGTCTTACATTTAGGTCTTTCATCCATTTTGAATTTATTTTTGTGTATGGTGTAAGAAAGTGGGTCAGTTTCAGTCTTAAGAGTATTGCTCTCTAACACCATTTGTTGAAGAGACTGTCTTTCATCTATCAAGATATTTTTTCCTGCTTTGACAAAGATTAACTGACCATATAGTTCTGGGTCCATTTCTTGGTGTTCTATTATGTTCCATTAATCAATGTGTCTGTTTCTGTGCCAGTACCATACTATATTGAACAATACATGTTTGTGATATATCTGGAAGTCTGGGATCATGATGCCACCTACTTTGATTTTCTTCTTTAAGACTGCTTTGGCTATTCAGGGTCTTTGTAGTTCCATATAAATTTTAGGATCCTTTCTCTATCTCTATGAAAAATGCTGGTGGTACTTTGATAGGGATTGCATTAGATATGTAGATTTATTTGGATAGTATAGAAATTTTAACAATATTTTTCTTTGAATCCACAAGTATAGGTTGTTGCCCAATTTCCTCGTATCGTCTTTAGTTGCTTCCTTTAGTGTTCTAGTTTTCAGAGTACAGATCTTTCACCTCTTTGGTTAGGTGTATTCCTAGGTATCTTGTGTTTTTTGGTGCAATTGAATATAAGATAAATTCCTTCATTCCTCTTTCTGCTGAATTATTGGTATATAGAAATGCAACTGATTTCTTGTTGATTTTGATGTTGATGTTGATTTTGTATCCTGTGACTTTCCTAAATTCATCAATTGCTTCTAGCAATTTTCTTGGTGAAATCTTTAGGGCTTTCTACATAGAGTGTCATGTTGTCTATGGATTATGGATATTTGATTTTTCTTTGCCAATTTGGATATCTTTTTTTTAGATTTATTTTTCAGTTTTTTTTTTTTTTAGCACCACACTTTTATTATTTTTAATTATTTTATGTGATCCTAGTCACCAGATAGTACTTCTTTGGTTATTGATGTAGTCTTCCATGATATATTATTTGCCTTTAAAACCCAGTGTTCATTGCAGTATGTGCCCTCCTTAATACCCATCACTTGGCTAACCCATTGCCCACCCCCTTCCCTTCTAAAACCCTCAGTTTATTTCCCAGAGTCCATAGACTGTCACGGTTCATCTCCCCATATGATTCCTACCACTCCATTTTCCCCTTCCTTTTCCTAATGTCCTCCATGCTATTCCTTATGATCCTTATGTTCCACATATGATAATTGTCTTTCTATGTTTGACTTATTTCACTTAGCATAATTCTTTCAGCTCCATCCATGTACATTACTAATTTTTTGGGTGTTGAGTTTGAGAAGTTCCTTATAGATCTTGGATACCAGCCCTTTATCTGAAATATCCTTTGCAAATATCTTCTCCCATTCCATGGGCTGCCTCTTAGTTTTGTTGAGTGTTTCCTTTGCTTTTCCCTTTGTGCAGAATCTTTTTACCATGATGAAATTCCAATAGTTTATTTTTGCTTTTGTTTCTCTTGCCTTTAGAGACATATCTTTCAAAAAGTTGCTGTGGCCAATGTTAAAGAGGTTACTGCCTATGTTTTCCTCTAGGATTTTGATGGATTCCTGTCTCACATGGAGGTCATTCATCCATTTTGAGATTATCTTTGTATATGGTGTAAGAGAATGGTCCAGTTTCCTTCTGCATGTGACTGTCCAATATACACAGCGTATTGAAGAGACTGTCGTTTTTCCATTAAATATAGCATCAAAAACCATAAGATACCTAGGAATAAAACAAACCAAAGAGGTGAATCATTTAAACTCTAGAAACTACAGAATACCTATGAAAAAAATTGAAGACACAAAAAGATGGAAAAACATTCCATACTCATGGATTAGAAGAATAAACATTGTTAAAATGTCTATGCTGCCCAAAGCAATCTATACTTTCAATGCCATCTCAATCAAAATACCAATGGTGGGCACCTGGGTGGCTCAGTGGGTTAAAGCCTCTGCCTTTGGCTCAGGTCATTATCCCAGGGTCCTGGGATCAAGCCCCACATTGGGCTCTCTGCTCAGCAAGGAGTCTGCTTCCTCCTTTCTCTCTCTCTCTCTCTCTCTCTGCCTGCCTCTCTGCCTACTTGTGATCTGTCAAATAAATAAATAAAATCTTTAAAAAAAATACCAATGGCATATATCAAAGTGCTGGAACAAACAGTCCTAAAATTTGTATGGAAGCAGAAAAGACACCAAATCACCAAGGGAATGTTGAAAAAGAAAAACAAAGCTGAAGGCATCACATTGCCTGATTTCAAACTATATTACAAAGCTGTGTTTACTAGGAAAGCATGTTACTGGAACAAAAACAGAGACATTGATCAGTGGAACAGAATAGGGAGCCCAGATATGGACACTCAACTGTGTGTTCAACTACTCTTCGATAGATCAGGAAAAAACATCTGTTACTTTTTTCTGTTGTCTGATTACTGAGACTAGTTCTTCCAGTACTGTGTTAAGTCAAAGTGGTAGAAACAGACCTAACCCCTTAGCAAGCATATAATTTTTCATAATATTCATATATATATATATATATATATATATATATATATATATATAATTTCTTTGGTGTTGTTTGTAATCTCTCCTTTCTCATTTGTGATTTTTTTGGGTCCTTTCTCTTTTCTTTTCAATAAGTCTGGCTAGGGGGTTATCTATTTCAAAGAAAAAACTTCTGGTTTCATTTATCTACTATGTTTTCTTATTTGTTTCTATTTCATACTTCTTCTCTTCTCTTTATTATTTCCATTCTGCTGGATTTAATTTACATTTGTTATTCTTTTTCTAGTTCTTTTGGATATAAAGATAGGTTGAATATTTGAGATTTTTCTTGCTTCTTGACGTAGGTCTGTCTTACCATATAGTTCCCTTTTAAAGCCGTTTTTGCTGCATGCCAAGGGTTTTAGACCATTGTGTTTTAATTTTCTTTTGCTTCCATGTACTTTTAAAAATTTCTTTAAATTCCTGGTTGACCCATTCATTCTTTACTGGGATATTCTTGGTCTTTCTGATTTTTTTCTTGTGGTTGACTGCAAGTTTCATAGAATTGTATTCAGAAAATATGTACAGTATAATCACATTTTTTTGTACTTGCTGAGGCTGAATTTGTGACCCAGTATGTGATCTGTTTTGGAGAATGTCTCATGTGCACTAGAAATGAATGATGGTGGAGGAGTTAAGAACTCTGTTTCAAGGGGCGCCTGGGTGGCTCAGTGGGTTAAGCCGCTGCCTTCGGCTCGGGTCATGATCTCAGGGTCCTGGGATCGAGTCCCACGTCAGGCTCTCTGCTCGGCGGGGGGCCTGCTTCCCTTCCTCTCTCTCTGTGATCTCTTCCCTTCCTCTCTCCTACTGTGATCTCTCTCTGTCAAATAAATTAAAAAAAAAAAAAAAGAACTCTGTTTCAAGCAGTCCCCTGAATTTAGCTGGATATCTATCAAGCCAATCTGAACACCCATGAAATCAGTCTGCAATGTAAAATTATACATCTGGATCTCTACAGGGCCAGAGGATCTTCAGTCAAGAGGTACAAAGAAAGGAGTTGTGTGATTGCAAGGACAGATCTCTTAGGATAAACAGGGAAGGAGGGGCAAGATAGAGGAGAAGTAGGAGACCCTATTTCAACTGGTCCCCTAAAGTGAGCTAAATATCTACCAGAACACTCTGAACACCAATGAAATGAGCCCAAGATGTAAGATTATACACTTCTGGAATCTCCATGGGGACAGAAGACATCAGTGGAGAGGTAAAAAGAGAGCTCTTGGACTGATATTGGAGGATAAACAGAAGGGGAAGGGAGCCACCAGAAGCAACCCACTGGTAAGTAATACACCAATACAAAAATATCCTGTGATTGGAGGCCAACATTTACTTGGACTCTGGACAAAAGATCATAAGGGGCAACTGGTAGAATCAGGTGGTTATGGGCATGGGCCTAAGCCCATGTTCCCAGGATGATCATCTCTGGTGACCACCTACTCCAGAGAGTCTGGCAAGGCCTCCAGTCCGTGGTCCCTGAGCCCTTGGCTTTCTGCTCCTTGCACCACCGTTTGGCTGGGTGCACTCTAGCCCGTGCCTGAGAGAGTCTGCTATGGGCGCCAGCTTGTAGTCTCTAGGAGTGCAGCCTTTTGCAAGCAACTGCAGGGTCTGAATGCTCCCAGACTGCACTTGAGAGAACCTGGTGTGATCTCTGTTCAGGACTTCAGTGGCAGCCTTCAGCAACCTGCATGATCACTGGATCTAAGCGCGCCCAGCATGGGCCTGGACTCCAGACAGCAGTCCTGGCAA
Source organism: Mustela erminea (assembly GCF_009829155.1). Taxonomy (NCBI): domain Eukaryota; kingdom Metazoa; phylum Chordata; class Mammalia; order Carnivora; family Mustelidae; genus Mustela; species Mustela erminea. Next base: position 66,730,001 of record NC_045635.1, on the reverse strand, counting down.
AAGCAGCCACCAGAAGTGGACTCCCTGGACCAATATCACTAGTGGTTTTAGTGGCATGGGGCTGCAGAGAAAATGGGAGGTGACCAGTTGGACAGCAGCTGGGGGTACCCTCTACCTGTGGGAGGTTGTGGTATTCAGCAGAGTTTGCAGAGGAAGAGTCTGTGTGTTCTGACCACCCAGAGGGGAGCAGATTGAGGCTTCTCTCTGAGGTGAAGGTCTGGGTGCAGATAGATTCTTTCTTTGCTCTGATCCTCTGAAAAGCCTCCGAAAGCCACCAAAAACCAAAAACCTCCAGAGAACCAAAGCGTGAAAAACCGGTTTCTGCAGAGCTCAGTCCTTTGATCATCTGCAGGGCTACTCAACCCAAGCAAGACTGACTGGAGAACAATGCAGCAGCCCCCTCCTCTAGAAGACAAGGGAACAAACAAGAAGACAACCACAACAAGGACCCCATAAAATTGCAAAACCCCAACATTGGAGAAAACAATATATTAAGCTACCGGTATTGCCCTAAAACCTGTATACTTCATAGATACAACTTTTTTAAAAAAAATTTGTTCTCATGATTCTTGTTCTTTTAATTTTTTAAACCTACTTACTTACCATCACAATTAGAGGTTTAATACAACATAATTCCATAATAACTTTTGTTTAAAGATTGTATTTATTTATTTGACAGACAAAGATCACAAGTAGGCAGAGAAGCAGGCAGAGAGAGAAAGGAGGAAGCAGGCTTCCTGTGGAGCAGAGAGCCCAACGTGGGGCTCGAGCCCAGGACCCTGGGATCATGACCTGAGCCGAAAGCAGAGGCTTTAACCTACTGAGCCACCCAGGCACCCCACCATAATAACTTTTTAACTTGAACTTTTTTCATACATATATCTGTGTTTCTTTTTCTTTTCCTTTTGAAATACAGATAGTTAGATAAAACCTTCAATGTAATCATTTTTCCAGACTAAATATTACCCTAATATATAAACCAGTTTCAATTTCCCTGTATCTCTGGAAAGTTGAGTCCTTTAATGAAGATAACACAATACACCCAAGAAGAGCCAACATAACCTTCCTTGCCAACATCGAGGATTTATAACCACCCTTCCTTCTTATTCTTCTGTCAGTGTTTCTGTACATTTGCTTTTGTTCTGGTATTATATAAATCTTATTCTTGGAGTTCATTTTGGCTGGGTTCTTCTTTTCTTGTTGTTATCTAATTTTGTCAGTCTTTTTGTTTGTTTATTATTGTTTATATACCTTATAAATCTTACTTTTGGGGCTCATTTTGGCTGGATTTTCTCTCTCTCTCTCTCTTTTTTTCTTTTTTCTTTCTTTTTGGTGGTGATTTCTGATTGCTCCAAAATTTTCCAGAGCACACCTTGCCTGGATGTGGTAGATATATTCAGCTATACATCCCCTCAACCACCTTTCACCAAAATGACTAGGAGGAGAAAAATCCAACAGAGGAAAAATTCAGAGACTGTGCTCTCTCCCCTCAGAACTATTAGATGTGGACATAAACAGTCTGTCAGAAAGGGAATTCAGGGTAACAATTATCCAGGCAATGGCTAGATTGGAGAAAACAATTAGTGACAACATAGAATCTCTAAAGGCATAAGTGAGAACCAATCTGTCAGATGTTGAAGATGCTATCAATGAGATCCAATCTAATCTAAATACTCAAAAAACTTGGGTAACTGAGGCAGAATATAGAATTAGTGATCTAGAGGACAAACTGATAGAGAAGAAGGATCAGGAGAAGGTCTGGAACAAATAGCTTAGAAACCATGAAAACAGAATTAGCAAAATAAATGACACCATGAAACATTCCAATGTCAGAATTTTTGGGATCCCTCAGGGGATAGAGAAAGAGAAAAGGCTAGAAAATATATTTGAACAAATTATGGATGAAAATTTCCCCAATCTGGGGAGTGGAACAAGTGTTCATGTCTTAGAGGCAGAAAAGACACCCCCTAAGATCAACAAACCTAAAAAGATCTGCAGACACTCTGTTGTGAAATTCATGAATAGTATTAGATATGAGTTCCCAAGGGCAGATCGGGGGAAGAGGTATGTAACATACAGAGGAAGGTCCATCAGAATAATGTCAGACCTCTCCACAGAAACTTGGCAAGACAGGGAGGGCTGGCAAGACATATTCAGGGC